>NW_015152004.1:121463-130139 GCF_000732505.1 Cyprinodon variegatus | reverse complement strand
ACAAGCATGCTTAGTGTGAGGGATTGCTGTCAATGAGTCAATGCAATCAACTGGTTTTCCTTAGATAGAAAACTTTGAATCAATTTGACTGTATGATCTGGTTGAACTGTAAATTGGCGCTATATAAATAAACTGAATTGAAATAAAATGAATTGAAATGGTCTTCTAACAGTCTTGGAGGAGTTCCCAGAGATGCTCAGCACTTGTTGGCCCTTTTGCCTGTACTCTGCGGTCCAGCTCACCCCAAAACATCTCGATTGGGTTCAGGTCTGGTGATTGTGGAGGCCAGGTCATGTGGCGCAGCACCCTATTACTCTTCTTCTTGGTTAAATAGCCCTTACAGACCCTGGAGGTGAGTTTGGAGTCATTGTCCTGTTAAAAAATAAATAATGGTCCAAATGAACGGAAACCGGATGGAATAGCATGCCGCTGCAAGATGCTGTGGTAGCCATACTGATTCAGTGTTTCTTCAATTTTGAATAAATCCCCAACAGTGTCACCAGCAAAGCACCCCCACACCATCACACCTCCTCCTCCATGCTTCCCGGTGAAACCAGCATTTAGAGTCCATCCGTTCATCTTTTCTGCAATCCTTATGTTTGTTAGTCCAAGCAAGTCTCTTCTGCTTGTTGCCTTTCCTTAGCATTGGTTTCCTAGCAGCTATTTTACCACGAAGGCCTGATTCACATAGTCTCCTCTTAACAGTTGTTCTAGAGATGTGTCTGCTGCTATAACTCTGTGGTATGCACCTAAAAGTCAAGGTGACAATCTGCCAGTGATAAAATTTTTTATTTTTATTTTTATGTTTCGACAGATTCCAGAGGTAACATTGAAATTGATATTAATATGGTTTAACAAAATATGGAATGAAGGTTTAATACCAAAAAGCTGGAAAAGGGCAAAAATACTACCCTTTGATAAACCTGGGAAAGATCCTATCAGTCTAAATAACTATAGACCAACAACTTCAACTTGTCATTTAAGTAAATGGAGAAAATAATAGTCAGTAGATTAGGGTTTGTTCTTGAGCATAATAAATTGATTAATGGATATCAGTGTAGCTTTAGAACAGGGAGATAAACAATGAATGCATTAACTAGAGTCAATAATGATATAGAGAAAGCTTTAAAAATTAAGGAGAGAAGGATTATAGTATTTTTTGATATAGAAAAACTTTATTATTGATCATGGAGGGAAGGACTTCTTCTAAAAATGAATCAGAGGGGAATAAGTAGGAAGATGTATGACTGGATAGCTTTTTTTTTTTTTTACTGGGTAGAAAAATAAGAGTGAAGATTGGGAATGATTATTCAAAAGAATTTATTGTAGCAAATGGAATACCTCAAGGTAGAGCAATTAGCCCTATTTTATAAGATATCATGATTAATTCTATTTTTCTAATACGATAAATGTATAAAATCTGCTCTGGATGAGGGGAAATAATATAAAACATATGTTAGGAAATATTAAAAAAGCAGTTAGTAAAGTAGAATAGTGGTCTTATGAATGGGGTTTTTCATCAGCAAGAAAGTTTTGTTTTATGGTTTTTACCAAAAGAGAAATACTTATATAGGAACAATAACATTATACGAACAGCCATTGGAAAAGGGTTGCAGAATTAAAATATTTAGGACTATGGTTGATAGTTCTCATACATGGAAAAAACATATATTGGAAACTAAGTGTAAGAAAGGTATAAATCTACTAAAGGCTGTGGCTGGACATAATTAGGGTGGAGATAGACAGTCATCATTAAACATATAAAGGGCTCTCATGAGATCAATAATAGATTCTGCAAGTTTTATATATGGAGCAGCAGCTAAAACATCACTACAAAAGATAGACAGATTACAGATTAGGACTTTATGTATATATATATACAGGTGCAGTTAAACTGAGACCTATTAATGCTCTTTTAATATAGACTGAAAAGACTCCATTGGAAATGAGAAGAATAGAACTAGCTCTAGTTTACTGGATTAAAATTAAAAGTAGTAAGGAAGAACATACAATTTTACAAAACTGCAATATGCAAAGTACCATCGTAATGGATTTGGATGGATTATAAGCAAATTGAATAAAGAATATGGATTAGAAAATAAGAAGTCAGTTTAATCCGATTAGTGTTATTCCTCCATGGCTATTCCCTCAGGTAAATGTAGACATGAGACTGCTAAAAATGAAAAATGATTGGAATTTAAATGAAAAAGGGATGAAGACTGATATATCTTTAATAAACTCATATCATAACTACCTTAAAATATATTTTAGATGGTGCTAAGAAGTTAAAAGGACGTGTGGGTATAGGAATATATATACCAGAGTTTAAAATATACATTTCTTAAAGAATATCAGATAAACTATCTGTTTTCACAGCAGAAATGGTGGCAATTATACTAAGCTTACAATGGGTAGAGGAGGTTAAACCAGACAGGGTGGTGGTATGTACAGGTTCCAAAGTTTTATAAAGTATTAGAAAGTAAGTAGTGATAGAAAAACAGAAAGTATAGTAATTAAGTAGTAATTAGAAAGTAAGTAGGCAGTAGCCATTCAGATCCACACTCCATACCAGTAGGTGGCGGTAATGCAACATTTCGTTGCAAGCTAACCGCCAATAAAATCCCATAAAGAAGAAAAAATGGATAGGTTTTACGGCAGGGGTGCCTTTCTCAACAAAACACCGGTTGTCGGCAGTTGGAATGACTGTAGTGGAAACGGTTAATCAGCTGATTCTTAACGCCCAAAGTAAACTGAAAATAAAACAGACTTTTCTGCCAGGGGATGTGCGACTCGACCTGAGAGCTTTTATTTTTGTTTAGGATGTACTGACATGTTTTATCCAGGTAAGTTTAGATGGATAAAGCTGTTAACTGCGGTGTGTTGTGGCATTTATGCTAAGTCAGAGAGGTACCTGGCGTTAACTCGGCCTGGCTCCTTGCTTTGTTTTTATTACTGCCTCGTTAATTAACGTAAGAGACTGGAAACCGGGACACAGTGCGTTTTATGTCACACTACAAACAGATAGTTTTTAGTATATTTCCAGAGCCTTTACTATATTTACAACTCGTATACGTGTGGAGGTATTCGGTCAATTTAACCAGCTAGCATTAGCAGGCTAGCTGCTAGTCTGTACAGAGGAACAGAATGGCAACAGTTAGCCTTCTCTACAGGTTCATCAACTGAAATAGAAACCACCGATAGCTGCTAATAAATATTTGTTTTCGTTTATTAATATTCTCAAGATATATAGTTAACTAAGTAGCATTTATGTTGAACTAAAATTTCAATGCAAAACGTAATGAAACATCAGTTGAAACACTTAAATTGAAAGTTTTGTTGTTTCCCTTCAGTTAATATAAATAATGTGATATGTGAGTCACTATATTTTTCCATCTGTAACCCTCTGTAAGGCCTGGGGATTGTCTCTAATCTCTTTGAGGGTTTGAGACATTTCTATATTTAACTGAACTGTCTGAGCATGACTGGTGACTGTTTGTTTTATTAGATTCTTCTTAAATAAAATAAACAACATTCAATTTGTATATAAATTAATTGTTTTTACAGCCGTATGATAATTACAGCAACAATCATAATGATGACAGAATTGTTGAACCCAAATGTTTGAAAGGAAAAGCTCTGAGTTATTGTTTGATTCGTTCATTTATTTATTATAACTCCAAAAAAGTTTAAAGAAGCATTTTTGTTATCAGCTATCATTACCAGTGACTCTGAGGTGACACACACAGGTGAATTTGCTTTCTTTGTTTATTTTTTGCTAAAGAGACGTGTTGGTCTGAAGTTAAAGAGGATTTTTTACCATTAAAAACAGAAAATAATGAAGTAGCTAAAATTCTAAACCAGTTTTTTGTCAGCTTATATTGATAATAACCATCAGTTTTCAGGATATCTGCAAGTTTTCAAGCGTTTTTCTGATTTTTAACCATCCACTCTGTTTCCCACAGCCTTTTATGACTCAGGGAACAGAAAAGCTTCCTGCCTGGTTGTTTCTCTTTCCTCACTAGGTTAGAGTTTATCCTGACAATGTTTAGGTAAATGGATGATCTGGTTTAACGTCTAACGTTTCAGTTTGTTACCAGCTGACCAATATATTGATCTGGTTCTTCACATAGGAGGATAGAAGGTGAACTTTCAGCCAAATACGTGGTTTAAAACATTAGGACGGAGGTCTTCAACAGGGGGTCCACAACCCCTTTAATAACAACAGTATTGTTGCTTATTTATTCATTGTCATTACTCTCTTATTCCTCTGCAGCTGGACAACATGGACAAGATTCTGGAGGGCCTGATCAGCTCGGACCACTCTGCTCCGGTAAAGAGGGCCATAGTGAAGAAGGTGGTGGAAGCAGCAGAGAACGATGTGACGGAGGAGCAGTGTCGAGCGCTGTTCACACTCACCACCCGCCTCATCCTGCTCGGTGACGACCCTTTCCAGAAGCAGATTGGCCTGCAGGTCCTGGAGGCCTATGCCCGCTACCACCGCCCAGAGTTCGAGCTCTTTTTCAGCAAAGACTTTGTGCTCAGTTTGCTCCAGCAGGGCTACGGGGAGCTTAAACACGGAGACCCCGCCATTGTCGACTACATCCACTGCTGCCTGCGGCTGCTCATCAGCTGCCCCTCTGTACTGGACACCTTCAGCGTGATCAAGGTGGAGGTTTTGAGGATGGTGTGTGAGCGCCCTGAGCCGGCTCTCTGCGTACGGATCAGCTCTTTGCTGTCAGACTTTATGCAGTGCATCCCGAGGGACAAGTCGGGCATTTTGTTCTGTCAGCAGCTGGTGAGGACTATCAGCTGCTTTCAGTGCGTTGCCAGCGAGGAGCGGGAACTAAGAGAGTATGTGAGCCAGGTGACAAAGGTCAGCACCCTGCTGCAGAACATCTGGAAGGCTGAGCCTGACACATTGCTGCTCTCTTTGCAGGAGGTCTTCGCCATCATCTCCTCCACAGGTAAAGAAACTGCCAACCTGAAATCTTAGCTTTCCCTCTTCTTTGAAATCATGTTGATCAAACACCTCTTCTGGCTAATATATGGTTTTCACTCTCCTTTGCACAGATGTGGTTCAATGATGGCAATTAA
The DNA here is from genome assembly GCF_000732505.1 of Cyprinodon variegatus. Classification (NCBI taxonomy): domain Eukaryota; kingdom Metazoa; phylum Chordata; class Actinopteri; order Cyprinodontiformes; family Cyprinodontidae; genus Cyprinodon; species Cyprinodon variegatus. The sequence continues at coordinate 125,045 of NW_015152004.1, read as the reverse complement.
ATGTAACTAGTGTTTAGGGGCGTGCTTCAGTGACGCAGGCCTTAGTGCTGTGGTACTTCGCTTCATGTCTCTACCCCTCTCTCACACCCCCTTTCCTGTCTGCCTACCGTTGGGAAAAAAAAAAACAAGCCACTAGTATGAAGGACCAACTCTTCCATATTTAAAAATAAATACAGAAATAATAAATAAGCGTACAATTAATTGCCCCCAAAAATACAATAAATTAATAAATGTAAATTATACAGTGAGACATAAATGCATGAATCTATTATTCAATTTCTGCTATTGATTCTGTTTGTTGTATTTTTGGGGGCAATTAATTGTACGCTTATTTATTTATTGAGCATTTATTTATTTATGTATTTATTTCTGAATATGGAAGAGTTGGTCCTCCATACACTAGTGGCGTAAAAAACTAAAGAAATAAAAAGTAACTTTTCTAAATAATGTTATTCATACTTAAAAACAGATCTGTTTTTATTGTCTTTACAGCTTCCGCTCACCTGTAATTTGTTTGGAATGTATGTATTTTAGATGTTAAAAATGACGACAAATTTAGCCAGTTCTAATGTCCATCTATGATAAAACATCAACACAGAATTTAGGTTTCCTTTCTTTGTTGTCTAACTTCCCTCCCAAGTGGACAATAATTATTCCTACTGGAAGCAGCAGTGGCATCATTCTTTGTTTTACATTTTTTTTAAAACAGATGTTTTAAATATATCTTCAGCATCATAGTCGGGTTATATGCCTTTACAAAAAAGTCCAAAAACAGTTTGATCCTGTTAAAATAAGCTTGTATAACCCAAAGGCAGGGGAACAAAAATATCAACACATATTTTTATAGAGCTGCACAGCATTCTGGGGGATGTAGGCAGAGGAATGGGTTTATCCTCTCAGCCTGCATGTGGCTTCACAGTGCGGCCACCTTCAGATGATTTCTATTTCCCTTTTATTTATAGTCCTGTTCTGATCTGAAGGACAACATGTGTTTAAAGTAAACTGAATTCTTGGTGTCTCTGTTTTTTTAGACCCATCCTTTGACCCGTCTATTGCTCTGGCTAGTCTGGTCCAGCATATCCCCGTGCAGATGATCACTGTGCTCATCAAGAGTCTCACCACAGACCAGAACGTCAAAGATGCGACGATGACCAAAGCTCTCTGCAGGTAACCCTGTCTTTTTATGTCCTGCAGTCATCACATGTGTTCGTAATAGATGGTCAGTCTCCTTTCAGAGAGTATTTAATGATCGGAGCTTGTTGTGTGTTTAAAGAATGATCGACTGGTTGTCCTGGCCTCTGGCCCAGCATGTGGACACCTGGGTCATCGCTCTGCTCAGGGGCCTGGCTGCAGTTCAGAAGTTCACCATCCTCATAGATGTCACTCTGCTGAAAATCGAACTGGTTAGTAAAGCTGAACTTTACACCCTAGAGGAGGTTGGATTAAAAAATAACGTTACAGATCTGCTAATTAGGCTGTTTGTTCCTCTGGTTCTTTAATAAAGCCTAAGCAGAGTGTAATTCGTTTTGGTGAATTAAGATTTATTCATACTTAAGAGCTTGTAAGAGTTTTACCGACATTTAGTTTGAATATGTTAAAGACATAAATTTGACTGGACTTTAAATTAATTTAAGGAATCATTTGGATGAATAAATTTCAAGTTTTTTTTTTTTTTTTTTTTTTTAATCCTGCAGGTCTTTAACCGTCTGTGGTACCCTCTCGTACGGCAGGGTGCGCTAGCCGTGCTCTCCCATATGCTGCTGAGCTTCCAGCACTCTCCAGAGGCCTTCCATTTGGTAGGAGACCCTCAGCACCTCATCTCCTTCTCATATGATCCCATTATCTGTTCTCCCATTTTCTCCTGTTCTTTCTGAAATGACCTCCATGCCTCAGGAATCCTCCTAACTAATGATCTGCAAAGCATTTAAATGCCAAGCACTTTAATTTAATGAAAATCGTAACAAGAGGAGAACTCCATAATAATCAGCAAATGGGGTCGAGTCTCTGTGGAGTTTCTGATGTTCATCTCCTCTCTTGTCGGCCTTTTTTTCCACCTTAAAAGGACTTATTAGCTTTAACATCTGTTTATTTCAGATTGTTCCACATGTGGTGCCTCTGGTTAAGTCTCTAAACTCAGACGGCCTCCCGACCAGTCAGGCGTTCCTTCTGCAGTTCACCGAGCTGATCCACTGCATGATGTATCAGTACTCTGGTTTCCCGGACCTCTACGACCACATATTGGAAGCCATAAAGGTAAAGAACCGATGCATGCTGTTAGAAACTCTCAGCTTTCAGGCATTTCTGCCTAATCTGTGCATGATTCTTTTCTCTCCAGGAGCTTCCAAAACCCTCAGAAGAGAAGATCAAATTGGTGTTGAATCAAAGTGCCTGGACATCCCAGTCGAATTCATTTGCTTCTGGGTTACTGAGGCCAGCTGGGAAGTCTGAGACTGGAAAGACGGGCCTGATCAACCTGGGGAACACCTGCTACATGAACAGCATCATCCAGACTCTTTTTATGGCAACTGAGTAAGTCCCCCCCCACAGAGGATCAGTGTTGCAGCAGTTGGTGTGGAGGACTAAACGCCAGTGTTTGTTCTTAGCTTCAGGAGGCACGTTCTGTCTTTAAATCTAAACGGCTGCAACACGCTGATGAAGAAGCTCCAGCTCCTCTTCGCCTTCCTGGCTCACACACAGGTCAGTTACATGAGGAAACACAATGCTGCCGCTGCTCGCCGCCGCCGGATGTCATGAGTTGTGTATGTGTGGCTTTGTCCAACAGAGGGCAGCATACGCTCCCAGAAACTTCTTGGAAGCATCTCGTCCTCCCTGGTTCAACGTGGGCTCACAGCAGGACTGCTCAGAGTATCTGAGATTTCTTCTAGAAAGGTACGATGAGCCTCCAGACCTGTGCCTCATCTTCAGCTTAAAGCCATGAAGAATAATGAAGATTAGGTCTGTCTGTTTAACCACGGAACCTCACGGTTTCTTTAGGATTTCATCAGCCTCACCAACATTAAATATTATATAACTGAGGCAGATAGACAGTCATATTTTTTTATTCTTCACACACGATTCCACGTTTCTTTTTCCACAAATGATCATTTGGTTTGGGTCTGGACTTTGATTAAGCCATTCTATGCCAACAGATTTGCTGGGAGCTGTTGTAATAGTAATAATAATTATAATAACAATGGTAATTTAACTTTATTGATCTCACATTGGAGAAATTTACCTCTGCATTTAACCCATCCCCTTAGGAAGCAGTGGGCTGCCATATTGCTGCGCCCAGGGAGCAATCAGGGGTTAAGGGTCTTGCTCAGAGACCCATAGTCGCAGTCTGTGGGAGTGGAGCTCAAGCTGAGAACCTCAGGATTCCAAGGTCTATGTCCTAACTACTAGGCCGCCACTCCCCGCCTATACTGTAGCTCTGACTGGGTTTCTAGTTTTCTATAACATATATCCGTGATTTTTCACATTTTGATGAATTAAAGGAAACGTCAGGTCAGTAAGCAATAATCAATGGATCATTATCTATACCTAAAACTAATACGTTTGCGTTGATTTAATGAATTTAGGGTT
>NW_015152004.1:117703-120899 GCF_000732505.1 Cyprinodon variegatus | reverse complement strand
AACCAGTAGGTGGCAGTAGTGTTCTTTGACAAACATGGATTTCTTCAGTAAAGCACATTCAAATGAAAATTACCTTTAATTAAAACACTTATCATTTATTGAACAGTTTGTAATAATTTCATATTTAAAGTAATTTCAGAAGTTTGAATTCTGAATGTGAGCGGACTTTTCCTTTAAATCTGGATGTATTCAGTCTGTTGCGTAGGTTTCAGTGCACTGACCCAGTTCTCATCAGTGCAGACCGGGTTCTCAGTCGTGGCTAAAGAACGGCGTCCCCGCAGCATGATGCCATCAGCACCGTGTTTCATGGTGGGGATGGTTAGCTGTCAATCACTCACAGCATTGTGCATCTAGACTAGCATATTCTGACTTTATCTCATCTGAGCAGAGCAATCTTATGGTTTTCTCCCAGCAAAGCTTTGTCCTTGGCCAGCAGATTCTCCACCTGAGCAGCAGATACCTGCAACTCCTCCAGTCATCATGAGCGTTTCTGCTGGGATGTTGAACTGTTCTTCCTATTATTCTCATGAGCCTGTTCGTCCATAAATGTTCTCCACTAAACATTTTTTGCACATGATTTTATTTTATTGATGTGCATCAGAGTAAAGGGGGATAAATACTCTTCTGGTTCACATTGCTATTTAATGTAGGATTGTATTAACTTCATTGGTTCCACTAACGGCATAAATCTGATAAAGTGTTCCTGATTTTTCAAGGTTACATGAAGAGGAGAAAACGCTTCACGTCCTGCAGTCAGCCAAGCCAAAGGTTGTCTCCTTGGCCAACACCATAAGCAGAGACCCAACAAGTCCAGCATCTTCCAAAGAGCCCCAGGACTCTGATTTGGTCGAGGCAGAGAACCAGTCTGCAGACGATGGGAGGACTTTAATAGAACGGATGTTTGGTGGAAAGCTGATCACAGGCATCCGCTGTATGCAATGCAACTGCATCTCTGAGAAAGAAGAGCCTTTTACGGACCTGTCTTTGGCCTTTTGTCCTTCAGCCTCCTCCCAGGGCAGCCCTAAAGCAGAGAGACCTTCAGAGGAGGCCAAGCTGCTCTGTCAGGGATCTGTCAATGGTGGCAGTGAAGCCCCAGAATCAGGCTCAGCCAGCAGCGCAGCTCCTAACATTCAATATGAGCCAGTGATGACTACTGAGCCCCCTCTCGCAGTGCCGGACCTGGTGAACTATTTTCTGGCTCCTGAGATCCTCGACGAAGACAACGCTTACTTTTGTGAGACGTGCATTTCCCTCCAACGAGCTGAGAGGACTATGAAAGTAGTCTCTGCACCCAAGTACCTCATTCTCACATTGCTGCGGTTCTCTTACGATGCCAAAAGCCATATCCGTAAGAAGATTCTAGACAGCGTCATCATCCCACCAGCTCTGAGACTTCCTGTTTATGCCGCTTCAACACCTGTGCACTGCTCCTCTACCAACTCATCTCCCCTGCAAGTTGATTCTCCTGAGAGCAGCGAGAACCTGGCTAAGAAACTCAAATCATCACAAGAAGAGGAAGAGGAGGGAAAAGTGAAGATGGATGAGGCTGAGGTGAGCGAAGGTAGTGAAACCTGGGTCCAGTCTGTGCCCTATATGCTGAGCTCCGTAGTGGTGCATTCTGGTATATCATCAGAGAGCGGCCACTACTATTCCTACGGCCGAAACATCAATGGAGCAGATGGGATGCAGTGTCCAGGGGGCCTCCCTCCCACCTCAGACGATTCAGCCAATGGCCAAGCTGCCAGCAGTCTCTGCACGTCTGAACAAGCTGACGTCTCCGCTCCCAGCGGCCTGGAGGCAAAGGACTGGCTCCTGTTCAATGACAGCAAAGTGACGTTCACCTCCCTACAGTCGGTCCAGAACATCACCAACCGCTTCCCCAAGGACACGGCGTATGTGCTCATGTACAGGAAACAGGAGCTGCCAGGGTCCGGCCGAAACGAGGGACAAACGGCAAATGGAATGAGAGCGAGCGCTGAGCCCCCCCTGCAAAAAGAGCTGCTGGACGCTATTATCGAAGACAACAAGCTGTTCCTACAGGCAAGTTCTCTTCACTCAGGCACCAATCTGCATCACTGTAGAGCAAAACTCTGCAAATCTAAAAGTAATTAAACATCTCTGAAAATCAGCGTATCTTCCCTTAATATGAGCGGCTAATAAGACGATCTGTCAATGGAAGGAGGGTGTATGCCTTTAAAATAGGATCTTTAGAAATAATACACAGGAATAAGATAAGTTTTTATTATTTTTAACAGAGATCCTCTTATAACTTCAGTAAATTGTTTTACCAATCTACTCAAAACGAGGGAAATGAAAAATATTTACAGAAAAACTGACGTAGAGCTCTGTTGTTGCAGTGAAAACACCTGGTCCTGCAGGATGGTGGTAAGTGTGTCTAAAATGAGCAGAACGGTGAGCTTTCCTGGGGCTGTGCTGTCAGAATCACGCAGACTGTAGATTTATGAGTGGAGGGGATGTAGATCTAGATATTTACCACCTGCAAACGGTCAGGCAAACTGATCTTAGGCCATTATAAATGATATTAATCATGAATAAAACCTTTTGAACATTCTTATCATTACCTTTATCTCCAACTTCTTTTATGGCCACCTCCCAAAACAGAAATATGCGCCTTTTAACCTTGGGTCTGTCCACTTCTCAGCTCCTGTTATCAGTAACCTGCCCTACGGCCCTTTTATCTTTTTTTTTTTTGGACTCCTTATTTGGAATCTTTGAAGGTCAGGCCTGTAGTGCAAAAAAAGAGCTGCCTGTTGTAGGGAAGTTGCAGTTTTCAATTTGATTGTCCCACTTGATCAGTGAATCTCTGCAGCAGTTATTGTGTTTTTTCAGCTGATGGGTTGAATGGATCTCTGTGGGATGTGGAAATTTTGGGATCTTGTTTCAGAACCAGATCCGCTTAGAGTTTCTCCTCCTGGACCTGTCTGCTGGGTTCTTTGTTTTTTTTTTTCAATGCTGCTTTTTGTCCACTAGTGTTTTCTGACTAACCTCTGACACAGAGCAACTGCAGAGATTAAACCTCATCACGAGGAGCTCGTCTTCCAATTAGGTACTATAGTTGTTTAAGGAATTTGGTTGCATTTTTTACTAATGGCTTTCAGAATATATATATATATATATATATATATATATATATATATATATATATATATATATATATATATATATATATATATAT
>NW_015152004.1:104768-116653 GCF_000732505.1 Cyprinodon variegatus | reverse complement strand
AAATGATCGTTAGTTGCAGCCCTAATCTGGGACTCTGAGTCAAGCCGTTCTGTTTAAAGACGTGAGGTGTAATTTCACACATCGCTGAGCTGTGAGGCGTTAGACTGAAACTCCCTCTCACTCGGGTAAATACCTTCAGTGGTTCTCCTCTAGAGGACGCAGTAAAAAAGCTTTGTGCTTTGGAGCCACTTCTGAACAACTTGGTGCTTTTTAGATTTGATCTGATTTTTGTCTCTAACAGGAGCAGGAGCTCAGCGCTCGGACCCAAGCTCTGCAGGCCGCCTCCTCTTCATGCTCCTTCCGACCAAACGGCTCAGATGACAACAACCCACCAGGGAGCTGTGGCCCATCTGGAGGAGGGGGAGGAGGTGGGGGAGGCTTCAACACTATCAGCAGACTGGTGTTCTGAACTGAAACAAACTGCTGTGGAGGCCCCCCAATGAATCTGGGCACAGGAGTCCCACCATGTACAGAAGCAAGAGAACTCACACACACTGGGCATCAGGACGCGGCTTTGATCCCTAGATTTCTTATATCCTGAGGATCTGATTAAAGTTCAACTTTTTTTAAGCATCAAATGATTTGCATTGTTTTCTGGTTTCAAAAAAATGTTTTGTTTTTTTTAAATATATCTTCTCACAAGCTGAAGAAAATGAATGAAATATTTTTTCTGTATATTCTTCACACTCAGATGTTTCATTATAATTTCTCAGTCTGTGGTAGAACTGCTGTGGGATGTGGGTTTCGTCCACAAGCTTCTCTTCATAGATTGCTGGAGCTCATTCCTCCTGACAGAACTGGTGTAACTGGGCCAGTTTGGTAAGCTGCCGAGCTCAAACCTGCTGTGCAAGTTCTGAGACCAGAACCTGGTAATGGAAGCTCCGAATTTGGCTTTGGAAGACAGCCGAGTTTCAGCTTTTTGGCCAACGTCCATTTTAAAAAAGGCTACCAGCAAAAAACATGGTGCTTCCACCTCCCGCTTGGCATTTAGGACATTATTCTCAGTCTTCTGGTCATTATGATTGAGTTTTAGTTTCCTCTGACCTCAGGGAGGATTTTACCAAGCCGAAGACCTTGATCCTGAGTGCATTTGAAAACTTTAGGTACCTCCATTCAGCCTATGACTCCTACCAGCTCCAGCCTGCTTCTTCTTGGACTATTTAGAAGTTTTTTTGTTCTTTGGCTCACTGCACACTGGGACATGGAGTGTTTCTTTCCTGGACTGTATAACAGCTGGAAATCAGCGGGGTTTCATTGACTGTTGAACAGATAAATGGGGCTCCTAAGAGTGTCCAACAGGTGTTTTCTTCCACTTAAAATGATGTGAATTGTGGAATCAGAACTGTGCAAAACCAAGACTTCTTCTCCTGGATCTCCATTTACTCTTAAAGGGGTCATAGAATGATTCTATAGGGTTTTAGTGCTGGTTCTAAATGTCTCTGAATAGGGTGTGTAACATTGGTTGGGCTGAAAATTGTATATTTTCTATTCTGTAAGCCCTAATGCAAGCCTGGTTAAAAGCCCTAGAATGAAACAACAGGTTTTCTTCCTTTTATGGTATGATCATTAATATTTAGATGAGCTGTGTGCTGATTGGTTGGTTTACAACGAGTGAAGCTGCTGAGCAAAGACGCATCATAGCAACAAGCACTCACTCACTGAAACATCGAAATTGTTGAAATGGTAGGGTGACCAGACGTCTTTTTCGTGGACATATCCTACTTTTCATACCCCCCCCCCCAAAAAAAGTCGGGGGAATATCAAAATCATCTGGGATTTTGGTCGACTACAGCGCAGCAGAACCGAGCAGTCAGCTCCGGGACTGGTCCGGGAACTCCAGGCGACAGGGGGAGGGAGCCAGCGGGTGACGGGTCCATTTCACCCACTGAACTATCGTTAATCATCTATGACGATGTAAACTCGGTTTGGCATTCTATGACCCCTTTAAAAGCAAAGTAAAGCAATCACAGTGGCTGCAAATTTCAGGCTTTTAAAAAGGAAAATGATTAATATTTACATAATACGTGTAAACCTGGAAAATTAGGTCTGATTAAAGATCAGACAGCTGGAAAAAAAGGTTGTCTTTTTTCCTACAGTCTAAGTTTGATGCTCAAACTGTATCTTCCATGAAATGCAGAGAAACAGCTTCAGTACATTTATAGGTCTTCATTTTAAAGCACTTTTTATTTCTAAATATGTAAGCTAGTTTTGATTGTCTGATGAGTGTGTTTTTAATACTCTGTCCCACTTACCAACATGATGATCCATGCGTGATCTGTTCAACCTACCAATAGAAGAACTGACTTAGGATGAAGTGTTTTTATGACCTTGTTCTTCTGAGCACAGCTTGGAGACTTTGCATCAGAAGCTGCAAAAATTTTCTTCGTTTTTCGTCATTTGTTGTTTTTAAGGTTTCATGCAATTAAAAGAAAAAAAGTATATATCAAGAAATCTTTTGTGTGTAATCCTTTATTATAATAAGGAACAGAAGGGAAACCCAGACATCTTTCTGCTTCAACATTTTCTTGGAGATTATGATTTGGGATTTGGTCAGGAGATTCCTCTGGGTGATTATTTTCTGGAAAGCTTATGGAGGAGAAATAACCCCCTTTCCCACTGGCCAAAAAACCCGTTTAAACCCGGGAACCATTGGCTTTTATTGGCAGTGTGAACAGCTCACTGACGCGTGTCACTTGGCATTTGAACCGGGTTAAAATAGCCTTCAAACGGCTTGACTCTGAATTGGATGGCATATATTTGGAGCGTAAGACCCGGGTCGACACGCTAATTTACATGATACCATTGAGCGCAGAGTACGGACGTTAACACACTGCGCTAGTCGCCTCTGATCAAACAAGTAAAAACAATTCTGCGCACATTCGATAGACATGGCGCAGTACTGGTGAGAGACATTTGGAGGGAGAAAAGAAAGAAACATTTAAGAAAACGGATTATGCGCTGGTTCACTACAAGTCACCCTCCGTTGTTTACTTCCCTGATTACTTTCACCAGATACACAGCGGTGGGCGTCAGAGCCCATGCAGCTTGCCAGCGGGGAGTCAGAACCAGTTTTCTCTCGCCAATGGAAAGTGAGCCAAATGGAGATTGTTAGCGGGTCCACCGATGTTTTAAAAAAAAACACATTAACCTGCTAATTTCAGTGGGAAAGAGGATAACCTGATCAGATATTCAAACCAGCTAGTTTGTTAATCTAATACTCAGCTGAAGCGTTTTAGTACAGTTTGAGGTTTACATTCCTCAACCTGGATTCACAGAAATAATCCCAGGTTCAGATCATAATCATCTCACTTAACTGCATTGTTCACACTCTTAATAACATAAGACAATGTCATCATTATTGCTACCAGAAAAAAAAAACAGTTGGAATGATGGTTCCCTCTATACGTAGATTGGCGAGGAGACGACTTGGTGTCGGATTTCCTCCATAAACATTGAGGATTACTTGGCTCAAACATTGAATCATTAATCAGCTCTTTCTGAGCAGTTGTATATAAAATGTATTTAAAATGTTTGTTTGTTTTTCCTTTGGTGTCATTTGTTCTGTAGAAGTTTGCTCTGTGTCACAAACATTTAAATCAGGTGTGGATGTGTTTGCCTTTTCAAGACTTGGGGCCTGATCTTATTTCCTGCGTCCCAAAGGCAGAAACAATTTGCAGCAGAACTGCACACAGATGGTATGCTTGATCATTATGTGTAGAGGAAAAAGGATCTCCCTTGATGGTCTGAGAAGAGAATAATAGTAATAATCAGGCTCAGTGGCCTATAAAATGACTCTGAGGTGAAACACGGTGGAGGAGCTTTTAACATCTGAATCATTTCAGCCTAGACAACATGTCAAGATAACTGATTCAGATCTAAAGCAATGTCCAAAAGACACATTTGCCACGTCATGTTTCTCTGACACTAGCAATGCACAAAACATTTCTTTTTAATTAATGGAGAATTTCGGTTCTTATTTCTTTTATAAAAGGGGAACTTAGAGTTTTTCTTTTATTAAGAGGGGAAAAACATTTTCTTTCAGCATTTGTTCTCCAAAAAATAGACAATTTTATAACTACAAAATGAATTTAAAGACAAACCCTTTAGTTTTTCTAAGCAGTGATTATAATATCTAAGGTGGGACTTGGATGCCAAGAGATGAAAGAAGCCACTAAAGATTGTGAGTTTTCAGCAGACAGCTGCTATAAGTCAGCAGCATACAGAGAGAAGCATAGTAACGCACTCTACCATTTTTAATGCAAAGAGATGTCCACTCATCTGTGGGAAAGGAAAATCTTCCCATTCAGCAGTGCTGCACTTTGATACTTTTATGGTTATTTACATATTCAAGAGACAGACTTGCTGCTACGTTTTCCATTTGATCTTATAACTGCGATTAAAAATGTACGAACAGACAAGTGCAAGAAAACGCATTACTGGACAGTTCTGGAAGAAGTTACAAACTAGATTGTTGCTATACTGATCGATCCAGACACAGGACAATAAAACATTGCAGTGAGTTTATCCCAACAACAGATTTGCCACATATACTATGGCTGTGTCCAGATGTCCGCCCTAATCACTATATTGGGCACTATATAGTGGTTAGGCCTTTTTAAATGAGTGTCTGAATGTCTAGTGGATGAATTGGACCCAAAATTTCCCACAATGCAACTTGAAAAGAAGTGATCATCCATGGTCACTAGACGAGCAGATATATCCTGGAATGCTTTGCGGTGAGAGCTCTGCTCGCAAAGCATTATGGGATTTACTGTCAGACCGTCCCGCTGTCGCTACCCGATAGCAGTTAATAACAAAGATGCCACAGGCAGCGTTTTGTGGACGCGGAGTTATGTGACCAACAGGGAATGAAAAGTAGTGATCATCTGTCCAAACGGTCAGTTAACTGAGTTTACTATAAATTCTACTATATAGTCCCCACTCTATATATTGATTGAGGGATTTAGGGGTTAGGACGGGTGTTTGGACACAGCCTATATCTACTAATCTAAATTTCCAGCAACTGAAAGCAACTTCTCCACCTTATTAATAAGAATGATTTCAAATTCTCCTGAACTGAGATGGATGGATTTGCAGCGGATGTAGTAAGGGTTGCTTTCCACAGAATAAGAGACAAACAGAAAAGACACTTACAAAAGAGGAAGAAGTGGAATAACTGTTTTTCTGCTGTTTCTCTTCCTTCTATTTCTGCTCTTAAATGCCTCTTCGCCACAATGATTACAGATGTTTTTGCACCTGACTTTCAAAGGAGGCAAACACTGCATCCACAGTCTGTTTAAGGTTTGAGAAATGGCAAGTAATTACATTTTATATTCTCCTCCCAGTATTTTACACTCTCTGATGATCAGCATTCTGGAAAAGTTTAAAAACAATCCACTGGACTTGGTTTCCAAGGTTTGAAGACGTTTCGTCCCGTCCAGTAATCTTTCTCAATTCAAATGTCATTCAAATGTTAGAAAGCTTATGATGACTGAGACTCTTCATCAGCAAAGATGATCAGCATGTTAAACAGGCTAACTGGACTGCACTGACTGGCCTTTGTGATAATGTCAGGTCAACTATCCTTGCAGTGCTGTTTTAGGTAAACATTACATACCGGTAGTTTTATAAACACAAACCTATAGCAGATCAGAGCCTTTTCTTTTTCTGCTTCCTCAGCTTTTTGTCTTTAAGAAAAAAATCCCTCAGCTTGGTTTTATTATGTGATTAGTTCATCATATTCTGCTTTTAGTCAGCAGCTGATTAGGAAATAACAAAATAGTTCTGTGGTTTGAAATTTTTGCTTGGACTGCAAAAACTATTCTGCTCAAATGGAAGTGGGTAAAGACAAACTGGGCCTGAAAAGGGGAACTGGGAAATCACTAGAACAACCAGTGCCCTGAACAGTAAAGTAGAAACTTGCTATGTAGGATGTGTCTTAGCTGAATGTTTGCGTCTGATATCCGTTTTTTCAGGTGTTTAATTGTTTCCTTTGCTTTTGCTTTTTTTTAGACCTGATCTCTGCAAGTGGAGTCTCAGCCTTCTGGTTTTTCTATGAAGTATTTATTTTGTTTTCCAACATGTAACAGCCCCTCAGCTTTGGGAAAATATTTAGCGCAGCCTCAACAGGTTATTTTCAGGTTTTTATTTTCCTTCTCCATCCATATCATTATAATCATCAACAGGAAAACTAAAGAATGCAAAGATTAAATAACAAGAACATTGGCTCATAATACAAAACAAGATATGTGCTTCACTTTCAGCTGGGAAATGCAAAGCATATATTTGAACCCTGCCAACAGTTAATTTCCAGCCATTCATTGGTACAACTGATTTGCTAGCCCACCTTATCGGCTACGGCATCCCAAGAGGTACAAGATAAGCAAAAACAGCAACTCGGTGAAAACTACAAAACAAAAACCTCTACATAGTTTTAATCAAAACAGACACACGTATAATAATCTGTACAATTTGTAAAAAAAAAGTTTTAAATAATTGGATCTTGCTCTGATAATAATTCATATTATGTTACACTATCAGTTCCTGTTATACATTTTATTAGTTCACAATATTTTATACAAACTTTTTAATCACCTGAGGGGTCAGTTCACATTTGTTTCAATCAACTAGTTTTTTATTGTTAGTTTGCCTAGGTTGGCTACATTTACATAGTTAATATAACTATTTCCTTTTGTTATGTTCATTTCAACATAAAGGGCAAATGTTAACACTCACCCTGTATTGACCTAGAAAACCAACATCTGGATCTTTATCCACAAGGTAAATTTAAATGCTTTAGAGTTTTTGCCAATTTATTGTTGCAGCTAACAAATAAAATAATTTCCAAATAATGCTTCTTTACTCGTTGGAAGATTATTTTTTTAAGTTTGCATAAAATAACCTACGTGTGCTCAAATCAAAGAAGAGCAGTAAAACATCATGTTTCTGTATTAAAACTAGATATTTGCATAAAGTATAAAAAATCAGACAAGCATTTCCGCTCGTTTTTTTTTTTTTTTTCCCGCACTGCTATTTAGCTTCTAAATGCCTCTTTTTTTGTCAGAGAAAATATTTACTTGTTCCTTTAAATTCAAGTTTTAACCATTTGGGACAGCCCAGGTAAAGATAGGATGGTTTCCCAAAGGTCATAACAACATTTTTTTTTTTTAATTTTTCAATTGTAATACATCCAGAGAACAGTATATAAGCATTTTTTATTTTATTTTGTTGGGTCTAAAATATTAATATTTACTTCTGGTTACCATGCCAACGTTGATGTCCTGCTCCAATGGGAACGGTAGGTCGAGCTCAGCTGCTAAATCCTAGTAGCTCCATGATTGAGATAAAATAATTGATTCTTCTTTATGCTACTTTTCTCAGATTAAAGACAAAAATTAAAAAGAAGATAAACAAAGAATATCCATCAGATTTAGAGTGTTGCTGAAACTGAAGAAGGAAAAGAGGCTCAGGATTTTAGTTATCAGGGAGAAGGTGACCCCAAAAATATTGGTTCCCAAAGAATGTTCCCCTCCTAAAAATACAAGTGATTATGTTTGCTTCTGTTTTTTAATACATCAAAGTTAAAGCCCTTCAAAAGAAAAAGCATGACTTTTTTTTAAGGTCAGATTTCCATAACAGCAGGTTCCAACTTTCTAATGGACCCACAGCTGGTAGATATTTGGCCTAACAACAAAACATTCACCATGCTGCTAGGATTCATGGCTGGTAGAGGCTCAGCTTTTCAACATAAACCCAATAATTTTCCTGTTTAGCTCTCCAACTATTTATAAAGCAGTCCTTAATAACGTCAAACATGCATTTTAACCATAAGAGACAGAACATGATCAGCATCCAAAGCTATATAAAGTAAAGCAACACGTATTAAACTAAAATCAGTCCAATATGTCCCACCAGGGACCAAGCCTAAGCTGCTATTTGTTGCTGCACTCTGAGATATTATGTTTTGCATTTACTTTATGTGAAAACCAGAATTTCCGTCTTGATAATTGGGCTTACCACAATATAATAAAGAATGTTAAAAGAAGTACTGTGTCCTTTCAGTGGACGTGTTTGTGTAACAATAGCATTCCAGTAACATTCCTTGGATACCAGTCTGAGGGGAAAGGAGCGGGAGGACTGGATCACCCTCAGATGAGTGCAGCCACTTGCTTGGTTGGGCTGAAACAGAGGAATATTTAGTCTGTAGCACATCTATGCAGTTTTTAAACAGCTGCTTAGCTGATATAGGATAAAGTATATTCGCTGTTGATTTGATGTTAAGTGATGATTAAACAATACATGTCAACTTGTCTATATAATAGATGTATTTTTACAGAACTTTTCAAAACACAGCTTTTATGACATAAATATCAACAAGCATAAAATACAATTGCAAAAATATTTAACCAAAAGCATATAAAACTCCTATAGTTATACGTTGAGGAGGCTTGTCTATGTTACGACAGGGACTCCCTGAAAATGACCTCAGTCTGACTCTGGGAACAGAAATACTTTCTACTTGAAAGTATCAAACTAAGTGATACTCTAGGAAACCTTGGTTTAAACCAACAGCAAACACACAAACAGACTTGATTATCACTAAGTGTCTAAACATTCCTGATGGGATATGGTTGAAAACAGGATTTCCAGTGACTCAGTTTGCCAAAGAGAGATATCATAAAAAATGCATCTTTAAGGAGAGTTCTGCTGAAAACTTTAACCAGATCCACTCCTCTAATGACCTCATCAAGGTGTGTGTTGTTATCGACTGAGGAAGAACCAGAGTCCTGGTATTATTGGACCTTAGTACAGCTGTTGCAGTGTGCATTGTTGATAATTTTTATTAAAGAGCCTGGAAAGCTGGGTTGACCTTTCTGGTCTAGAACTGGACTGGTTTAAATCCCCCTGAAGGACAGAGACTGTTTAGTGTCTGTAGGTAACTTTCCATCAGAACCATAGAAACCCCATGTGGCGTTCCCCAGGGATCCACCTTAGAGCCCCTTCTATTCTGTATCTCCCTGCTACCCCTGACTCAGGTCTTAATAAACAACAACATCAGTTACCATAGTGATGCAGATGACCCCCGGCTGTACATCACCAGGTGACTATGAACCGATTCCAGCTCTGGGTGAATGCAGAGAAGAAATCTACCCATGGATGAATAAAATGTTCATTTGACTCAAACTAAACCAAAGTAATAGTTTTTGGACCAAAAGAAGAGCGTTTACAAGTCAGCACCCAGCTCCATTTAATCCAGCTAGAAAGCAGCAATCAGGCTCTAAATCTGGGTGTAGTGATGGACTCAGACCTGAACCTTCAGAGGCTCATAAAGACAGGAACAAATTTGGCCTTCTGTCACCTAAAGAATATTTCATGAATTAAAAGACTAATCAATCTTGAAAAATGATTTCCTGTTTTGTTTATCTTTAGTAGAATTTATTCCTGCAGCAGTGTCCTCACAGGTCTGCCTAAAAGTGGATCAGCAGCTGATCCAGAATGCTGCTGCCTGAGTCCTCACTAGAACTAAGAAAGTGGAGAACATGAGTCCAATTCTAAAGTCCTTCCTCTGGCTCCCCGTATCTCAGAGAATAGACTTTAAAATCCTTCTGTTAGTCTAGAAATCACTGAATGGTTTAGCTCCAAAATACATTACAGACTGTTTGGCAGTGGATCAACAGCCAGACCTCTCAGCTCTGCTGGATCAAAATCAAACATATAGAAGCAGCTTTTAGTTCTTCTGCTCGACTTATCTGGAATTAATTTCCACAAAACTGAAAAAGAGCTGAAACCCTCAGTGGCTTTAATCCATTTGTTTAATATATTGTTTTATTTAAAAAGTCATTGTATAACATGGATGCATAAAAAGCTAATTTTATTTCAGATAAATTTCCGATTGTAATTAAAAATGTCTCCAAACCTTTACTGGTTTTTGATTTTCTGCTGATTTCTGGGAGAGAGGACATTTTCTGAAATCTAAGGAGAACATGAGGAAAAAGATACAACAGTATTGGAGATTTTGTAAAAGAAATGAGCAGAAAGATTCACAGTTTTCATGTTTTTTTTTATGACAGGAATCAAGAAACTGATTTAAAAAGCGTGGATCAGGAGAATTGGAGGCAAAAAGTTGGGAAAAATATCTAAACCTTTGATCCCACATGTGCAAAGTGTAAATATTAAAATTAGTTGAATAATTTGCAGGAAATCCTTGATGTTAGGTGAGAGGTTGTCTCCTGCGTCACTGCTCTCCGCTGCGCATGGCGGCTGTTCTGTTGGACACCTGAGGCTGTGTCCCTGAGATGGGCCCATCATGCGTCTCTAGGATCCAGATCCAGCTTTTGCTTCTTCTAAAGCAGACATATCTCTGTTAACTCGGGCCTCAGTCATGAGAACAGGCCTATTTTAACTCCAGGAGGGGCCAGAATCCAGATAATCACTTTTTAAACTCTATTTTCCTGCACGCCGCCTCTCCAGTCCGTCCAAAAGTCTCCAAGCTACAAGAGATCAAGCTAAAAAGTTTGACCTCCACGAATTTTTCGATTGAGATTTTCAAAATAATAAAAACAAACCTTAACGAAACCTGGAATTTCTCGTTCACAATAAAAGGCAGCTTAAATCCGTCAAATGTTTCTGCAGTAAAACAAACATTTAACTGTTTTATTTGTATTTTTTCGTAAAACTGTTGAATTAATAAATATTTAGATTGAAACCGGTAAAAAAGTCTGAAAATTTAATCATTGTTCATCATCGGAGCTGAGATTTGAGATATTTCATATTTTTTTTCTAAAATGTGTAGCCTAAAACAATTTTATTATTGCTTATATACATAATGAAATACATGCCGCAAAGCTTTCACCTTACACTGATATAAAAACCTCTTTGTATACCTCTTACTAGTGTTGCACCAATGCCATATTTTGGCCCCGATACCGATATCTGATACCTGGCTGTGCAGTATCGGCCATTACCGGTACCATTGGTTTCAAATTGTTGTATGTGTGTGTATATATGAAGATCTGCATACTACTTGGATGTAAAATAATTGCCATCATGGCTTTGTCAAGCTGCTGCCTACCTTTGTGAAGCAGGAAAAAGACAAATACAAAATGAATCCACCAAAACTTTTTATTTCCTACCTGGAATGGGAGACAATAGTTTAATAAACATTTAGCTCTCAAAATGGTATCGGTGCCCTATTTGTCCATACTTGCCGAGACCACCATTTTTGTGCTGGATCAGGGCCCCGACCGATACTGGTATCGCTGCAACACTACCTCTTACCATGGCTTAATCCTTTTGTTAATCATTTTGCTTTCACATGGCTTAGTTTTATGTTGTATTGTATAGGCTTATGCTTATATAAGGGGATATGAAAGTCAAAAACATGTTTTTTTTTGTTTGTTTTTATTGCTGTCCTAAGTGGGAGATCTGCGTGAGGGGGTCCACAGAGGTATTGCAAGGGGGTCGAGAACGTTTTGGTTGATTAGACTTTTTTTATATGCCCCCTGCAATTTTGTCCATTAATTGAAATATCTTTAAATAAACATTAACATGAATTCAACACACTGTAGTAAACAGATAAATGGAGGCAGAAGATGTCTTTCAGTCATCTATGCACACATTCAGAGACACCAGGAGCTCTTTCAAGCTGGGCACCGTTTCATCTACAACTCCTGTCCCATCAATGAGGAATAAGAATCAGAAATACTTTAATAATCCCAGGGCGAAATTTATTTTGTTACATTACTCCATCAGTAATAGAGTGACTATAGGATCAGTTTGATATAACACAATTTAATACAATATATATAATTAGGGGGTCCCCGCTCCATCTCGCCATCAGTTTGGGGGCCCTTTGCCTGGAAAACGTTGAAGACCCCTGCTCTAAG
>NW_015152004.1:102703-104700 GCF_000732505.1 Cyprinodon variegatus | reverse complement strand
GAGCGGCCATCTGCTGAGGCCGACTGGGGTTCAAGGAGACAGAAGCAGAGATACAAAAAGCAACAAGAACCAGTTTGATATTAGACAGATTTTTTATCATTTTGTATACATGAATGTAAACAAAAATAAATTTAATTTAAAACAGCTCTAGACAATTTCCTTTTCTAAAGTGGAGCCTTGAAAAACATTAATACATAAAAAGAAAAACTTATAACACAATTTCATACAGTATATATAATTAGGGGGTCCCCGCTCCATCTCGCCATCAGTTTGGGGGCCCTTTGCCTGGAAAACGTTGGAGATCCCTGCTCTAAGTTGCTACACCGTGCTTTTATTCTGAAAGCTCGCTACTCAAACTTCCGTTCTGTCGCGCGTGCGCATCAACTAGCTTGACTCAGCTGTGTTTTAGTGGAGGCTGTAGGGAAAGACACGCTGTCAATCACTATTAAGGGACCATGGCAGTAAAGTGCAGGAGAAGCTGGCTGTGAGCGCCGTGGTTCCGTCCAAAGGTTGCCGCGGTTCGAGCATTATGCGCCGGGTCGCCGTGGGACGTTTGCAGCCACCGTCACCAAGTGGGAGCCGCCGCTCCGCTCCGGACTGGGATTAGCTTTATGGAAAAACAAAGCAGAGAAACTTCACCTTTTCAGAACCAGTTCTTCATTTCTGAAATAGAGTTGGACTTTTTTAGGGGTTTTGTTTCTTGTATAAAAGCAAAACAGAGCAGGACTGTGTTCACTCCGAGCGTGGGAAATAGTGCGTGGATTTGACTCCAACTGGTGGGAATCTGTTGTGTTCATTTCTGAGAAACTCCCTGCTGTCGGTGAGTGTCTGTGGAAGGAGGGACCGAGGCTCTGTGGCCCCCAAAATGCTTCATTTTCAACTTTTCTTGTGTTGCAGTGACAGCGCTGAGGCGGGCGGAGACCCCCTCCTCCCCACGACCAGCGAAGCCGAGCGGAGTCCGGGGAGCAGGGGCCGCGATGAGCGGGGGGGAGGTGGTGTGCCAGGGCTGGCTGCGAAAGTCTCCTCCTGAAAAAAAGTTGAGACGTTACGTAAGTCCGCTTCCGGTCCTTTTAGTGGGGCTGATAGAGCCAGGGGCCCCAATAAAAGAAAGCCAGGGGCCCAGTGTTGTTTACATCAAGAAAAAGTTCTTCTTCTTTGTGGTTTGAACTGTGTTTGACCCTTTGATTCTATAGATATACACCACATAGAATGTAATTTGTCATTTTGATTATATTTTACAGACGATTAACGTCTTTATCTCAGAGGATCAGATTAAGGATCATTATTTCTGGTAGAAATCTCAAACTTTTGGCTGATCTAATTGAAATGTTTCTATAAAGTACCTGGGATGTGAATTGGAGCTGTAGAAGTGAATTGTATAGAGTTGACTTGATGCAGCACGGCGTGCTGGAGGTCAGCCTGAGGTTCTGCTCGGGTCCAATAGAAGCCAAGGCTGTGTTTATCTAAATGTACCATCTAAATGGAGCAGGACGGCGGACCTTCAGCACCAGAACTGAGGAACCTGCTGTAGAACGTGACGTTTGGTGAAGGAAGAACTCACTAAAATGGAAAAATTCGGACTTTCATTTTAAATATTTTAAGTAAAGTGTAAATATTCTCCATCCAGAACTCCTCAGAGGGAAATTTGTAGCTTCACCTGGTTCTGTCAGAAACTCTCCTTTGGTAATAACTAACGGGTTAATCAAAAAGTTATGAATGCATCAGCAAAAATAAACCCTGAACCTCAGTAGCACCAAACTCACTGGACCGGCCTTTGGTACTGTCTACAGCAGGGCTAACCAATTAAAAATCAGTTGGGTCCAAATAAAGAAAATCAAAAACCTGGGTTAGGGTCTTTAAATCTGTTACTTTAAACAGAATTTAACACTGAAATAAAATTAGGTTTTTATGTATCCATGTTATACATAGAATCTTTATGTAAAGGTATAAAAAAAAGAAAATTTTTCCATTTTAGTGAGTTCTTCCTTCACCAAACG
>NW_015152004.1:99374-102444 GCF_000732505.1 Cyprinodon variegatus | reverse complement strand
GTGCTCATTTTGAGCCTGGATTGATATTTATTTTTGATTCAGTTCATGGTGGAGAATCCTGCTTCAGGATAGCAGGTTGAGCCAAACATACTCTTTCACCAGTTCACTGCGGTTCTTCCAGCAGTCCACACTTTCTTTGCTCTTTTTCTCATCATCTTCTCCTTCTTTCCCATCGCACGGCTTTCCACAGGTTTACCTGCTGAGTCTAAAAGTAGCAGCAGCAGCAACCCAGACTGACAGCAGCTCATTGGCTAATTTGTATCACGTGCAGCCTGGACCCAACGGCTTTACCATATTACAGGAGAAGCAGCGCAAGTGAAGTTAGGCAGCCGTCACACAACATGCAGTAATTTATAAATGCATTAAATCAGGTTGGATCCAGATTAGCCAGCAGGTGGGTCCGCATCCGGACTGCGGTCTGCTAATCTGTGACCTTTGGTTTACAGTGTTCTAGGAAAGGATTCTAGAATGTTCTGGTAGACGGTTGATTCGACTGAAGACTTCCGAAATCCCAATGGATCAGAACCAACTGGTGTTTCCTGGCTGGTTGAACAGATCGGTTCTCTTTGGTAGATCTGAGGTGTTTACTGATTGGAGCGGTGGTCTCAGTGTCACCAGATGACGTCTTTCTGATAACGATGCTGTGAACCATGGCCCTGTGGGTTCTGGTTCTGGTGCCTTCGTTGCCTGAAAAGCACCAGATCGTCTTCCTCGTTAACTCTTATATAGAGTACTATATAATGGTTACACACTTTCATATGAGTGTCCAAATGTCTAGTACAGGCACCGTGCGGGGACCCGGAGTCCCGTGACCGATGAGGAGCGAAAAGTAATGAACATCTGTTTGAAATGGTCAGTTAACTCAGTTCAGTATATAGTCCCCGCTCCATATAGTGATGGAGGGGTTAGGGCGGATGTTCAGACTAAGCCAGAGTTTCTGAGCTTGAGCCGCCGTGACGTCCTGTTCAGAACCGACATGTCGCAGCAAAGTCCGGATGGATTAATTTCTCTGGAATACTAGAACATTTTGAAGACCCAGAACAGTTCTGGTTCTGGACTAAACAAAGGGCAGCTGTGATGTTGGCTCCTGAGCTTTAGGAGCCATTCTGACCATCGCTGCTGCCTCTGATGGTTTCTGATCAGAAACTGTTTATTCTTTAAAACCTTTTTGTCCTTTTCTACTGAAACTTCCTGCTTCCTCTTTTCCATCAGAGTTTTTAGCATAAGTGTAAACGTGAAGCAGCAGAGGTCAGAGTGGACTTTGGTTCTGACAGTCAGGCTCAGGACGCGTCGGAGGCTTTCCATCCCCATCCAGTGGGAATTTTGGTGTGTCTGTGTGTGGGTTCATTTCCTCAGCTTTGCTTTTCTAAGTAATTTTAAATACGAAGCAGATGATAACAGACAAGTTGGTGAAGGAGACCCCACCCCCAGGCCAGGGGGTCCTTCACAGACCAGTTAGAAACACTGCCTGAAAATAACCTCCTCTCCCTCCCCCACCTGTTGCAGCACTGTCTGATTATATCACCTGTCCCTTAATGTTTTTATTATTCTTGTAAACATCTATAAACTGATCTCTTGGAGTATCTGTTGCTTCCTGCTCTGATCTGGGTTCTGGTTCTGTGAGCCTCTTATCCTGGCCCATGTTTCACTTCATGTTTTGATGGACTTCCTGTTATTCCGACAGGGATGTTTTTATTTTTTCTCTTTTGATCAGCACAACTTCTGTGTTTCCTGACTTTTCTCCTCTGTGGCATGTTTGGACTTTGACAAGCTCCTGTCTCCCTTAAAGGGCCCCAGTGTAAGCGGGCCCCAGAGGTCCTCCTCTGACAGCAGACTCTGGCTTAGTCTGAACATCCGGCAGACTGGGGGGCCGGATCTCGAGTGCTCGGGGCTCTCTGCCTGCCAGGGATGAAACGTTTTCCAACATTTGGACCCAGAAACCTGAACACAACAAATGTGACGGCACGGCCGCAGGGAAACAAAGGCCCAGCTCTTCCATTCAGTAGAGGATTCATTAAATCTGCTTAGCAAGTGGAACAGAGAACAAACGCTTTCTGTTGCCCCCCCCTGCATGTGCTTCAAGACACAAACAAACAAGCGATCCGGTCCGGCTGGAACAGAGGCGGCTGTGTACAGTGTTAGCCTATCAGGCTAACGAGGTGTTGTTGTTGCCCGGCGTCCTGGCCGTGGCGCTCTGTGTGATCTACCACAGCCTGGAAATGGATTTCAGATGACATTAATAATTCAAGTCCATTACAAACAAATGAGCATTAAAAATTGATCCGAGTTCTCCGTGTCCCAGCTCCTTTCATCCCACTATTGTCACTGGTTCCACCGGTGTGAGGGGATCAGTTTCCCAGCAGCCAAACTGGTAAACAGACGGTTTCAAAGACTCATTGGGAAGTTAAAACAGCTTCACCGGTTTAGATGTGAAACATTTTTGTTTTAAAAGTTTGCCTGAAACGTCGGAGGCTCCTCTGTCCTGAAGTGCTCTTTGTTTCACAACAGGACAAAAGTGAACGTGTTTGTGGTGCGTCTGCATTCTTGTTTGTGTATTTCTAGAGTAGCGAGCCAGAAATCATGTCACTGCCTCCAGAAGACAAACAAATCCATGAACAGGAAGCAGCAGCAGCAGCTACCTCAGCCGGGTTTATTTGCAGGGAAAAAGCGGCTCCTGATAATGTTTGCTTTTATTTTGCAAGACAGGAGTTACACATAAAAACTGATGGTTGGTTCATCCCAGCTGGCGTTACGTAAAAGTCAGTAAGGAGGATCTGGTTGGAAAGAAGTTTTATTCTCCGGCTTTGGTGAATTTCACATCCAACTAATCACATTTATTCATGTGGTGAACCTCATAGTGAGTTACATGTGTTGTTGCATAACCACAGTCACCTAAATGCCTCCATGTTGAGAAGCAACAGCAGGCTTTTCTTTGAACAGGATTTTAAGTTAAAATATCAAGCATTGTGTAAATGTGGAGCGTTTTTCTATAGCGCCAATTCACAACACATGTT
Organism: Cyprinodon variegatus; assembly: GCF_000732505.1. Taxonomy (NCBI): domain Eukaryota; kingdom Metazoa; phylum Chordata; class Actinopteri; order Cyprinodontiformes; family Cyprinodontidae; genus Cyprinodon; species Cyprinodon variegatus. The sequence goes on along the minus strand of NW_015152004.1, from coordinate 99,430 downwards.
ATCTTAAAGGAATAGTACACCCAAAACATGATTAGCCTTCATTTTCTACTCACCCC
>NW_015152004.1:94532-98368 GCF_000732505.1 Cyprinodon variegatus | reverse complement strand
TTTCATCGACTCGAATGCAATCCCTCACACTAAGCATGCTTGTAGCGACAGTGGAGAGGAAAAACTCCCTTTTAACAGGAAGAACCTCCAGCAGAACCAAGCTCAGTGTGAGCGTCCATCTGCTGAGGCCGACTGGGGTTCAGTCCCAGGAAACACACAGCCAGGCAGATGAGCTCAGAGCCAGCTCCCATGTCAGAGGATGAAGAGAGCACATCCAGCTAGTCACAGTCAGAGAAACAGGACTACACTGGAAAAACCATATAGAAGGTTTATAATTGGAAATTTGAGAAAAAAAAATTAAACCAAATAAATTCAACTCCGAAAACCTCTTAAAAAAACTATTTTGAGAATAACTTTGCTGTTTCGTAAATTTTTTTTCAAAAAAAAAAAAAATATATATATTTTTTTTTTCACAATTTATATTTTCTTTTTTTTTAGTTTTTCAAGTTGAGTTTTACAAATTGCTCTCTTTCAAATTGCGTTCTCCAAATCCCATTCTTTTCCCTTCCAGTCCAATCCAAACGCTCGCTCTGGACCAATCAAACATTTCAGACCAATAGAAAAGCGTCTTTGCTCCCGACTCCAGCGGAAAGCCCGCCCCCAGAACTGAGGATGAGAGGATCTACATGCTGTAGGTGGTTTGAATCCAGTCCATGTGATCCTCTCATCACACTAGTAGTTTACCTTTTAATTACATTAAAGTCTGAATCTCTTTAATCATAAAAACGTTTTATTTTTATTTTATTTACATCCGGGATGCACCCATTAAAGTGTCCTAGGCCGTCGCTGACCTTTCAAAAGCCCAACATGCTGATTCCAATTTTTTACTGATATTTTAGTTATGACATTTTTTACTGTTTTATTTGAAAAATGGATAATACCAGTGTAACAATTAACAGGTAAAATGGTTAACTGCACTAGTTAACGCTGTTAAATTTGGAGCAGCTAATTTTAGGAGCTTTGCAGTAATAGATTAGATCGATTGGCAGGGCGTTGAAGCTGTTCACCTCTGGTTTTTACCTTTATATCTTGATCCTGGTGCTTCAGTGTCTGATTACTGCATAATTAAAAGAAACAGAGAATCTTCAGATGGAAGTTGGATCACTGTCCAGGTTTGAGAGGCGGGATCTTTCAGGTTTTCCTCACTGGATGAACTTGGAGGTCAGGGCTCCTCCTGGAATCCGCTCTTCACTGTCCAAACCTTTCCTGCACCGTTCCTTGTTTGCTTTCTGATCCTTCCCGTTCTGCTGCTCCAGGCTGTGAACCCAAGTGATCAAATGCTTCAGTCGGGCTTTCAGTTTGTTTCATGTTCCAACTTGTCAGCTAAAGACGGCAGCGGTAAAATTAGTGTGTGCCATGAGGCTACTTTCTATTTGCAGAACGTAGTTGTAGTGTGGTGAGGACATCAAAACAGTTCAGTACGGAGGCCCAGATGGCTCAGAGGGCTGCCATCAGACTGGCCTTCATGTCATTTCGGAAATGCTAAATGATCAGCTGTCAGATTTAATGGATGCATGCACAGAGCAGCGTGGTGTGAAGAACCAGAACGATTGCAGCGATTGCAATCAATAACTGACGTTATGATTAAAGGAGGAAAAAGCTTGTTCCTCAGTGCAGCTTGGTGAGGCTGCGTGCAGAGAGGACGGCCTCTTTTCTTTCCCAGAGACTCTTGACTGGAATGTGAGGCCGCTCTGGGCTGCACTTGGCTGGGCTGCAGGGGGGTGAGTGCCTGCTGATGCAGACTGTTTCAGTTTGGGCTGATGGGCCGGGCCCCCCCACCCTGCCCCACCCTGCCCTGCTCAGGCTATTGTTTTTTCTCTTAACACCAAGAGAGAAGACGAGCCGCTCCCTGGCGCCCAGTAAGAGCCGGCCGCCCCTTCCTGTGTGAGCCTCTGATGGCTACCAGATGGCGAGTGAAGGGAAAGAAAAGGGAGGGGTTGGGGGGCTCCTGGTGTTTTCTATGCTGGTTATTTGAACCTGGTCGTTCTTTCTCTCCAGCAGGTAGTTTATTTCCCATCAGGAGGTCTGGTTGAGTTCTTTTAGGAGCTGCTGTCGTTCTGTAGGCAGGCCACATTGGGTACCTTTATGTCCAGGGACTCGCTGGACAGATGAACGATCCCTGCAGGAGTCGCCTACCTAACATGAAACCAGAGGTGTTTTCCTCCCTCCTCTCACTCAGAACTTTGACTCATGGAGCTCAGTTTAAGCTGAAAACAGAACCACCTCACCGAATCGGGTTGTAAAGTAGACTGATGTTCTTAAATGTTTAGATGCACAACTTAAGCGAGTTGCATCTGAAGTCTGATTATTTCTTAATTAATACAAGTTTTAGTCCTTCTCTAGTCACAGATTTGCAGTTTGATCCGTTTCTAACAGTGAAAGCATTAATAATGTAGATCCATTACACTGTTCAACAAGTTGGGGAGGGGCAGCAGGGGCTAATGCTGCAGTCTCTCTGGGCTTCCTCCTCCGATGGACATTAAACTAGATGACAGAAAACACTATATTTTAAATAGTGGTTGTCTGGTCAGGTGGAGGTGTTCCACTTCCATCGTCTGCTGAAATAAAGGTTCTGATCCAATTTACTGCTCTCATGTAAAAATAAAAATGCATCCTTCAGGTCCAGCGCTACATGCTAACATCAACATGTGATTTTAACCCTTTCCCACTGGTACCTACTTGTCTCAACTCTGTGGATGTAAGGGTTTTCCTTTGGTACCGTTACTTTGCACCAGGACCCCTTATGTATCTTCTTTGACATAAAAAAATTGACATCAGGAGGCTGGTGGTCACTGATTGGACAGAGTAGCAGCTTTGTTTGAATCACGGCAGGAACTCCAATATATACAAATCCTATCCTCCATTCTTCATACTCGCTGCAGATGAAGCATTTTCTGAGTTGGAGTCACATACCGCGCTTGGATAAAGCATGTGTTTGGTTCTAAAGGGCAGATTATACTTCTGCAACCGCACGCATCAAATGTTGTTGGGGTCTGGTCGTGAACCAGTTTTGCTGGTGTGCTTCTGCACCGTCATTCCATAATAGTAAAAAAAAAATTCACTGGACTTGGTTTCTAAGATTTGAAGACATGTCGCCACCTCTCCAGGAAGCTTTCTCAATTCAAATGTCTGGATCCGCAGTGAGTTTGAGTCAGACAAAGCCTTGTATTGCTTGGAAACATGCAAACCGATGAGTGTATCGTTTGGTTCCATCGTTAGCCTGTAATATCTGAAACCTGTCTATGATTCTGAGGGTCGTTCGTTAAAGGTATTACAGGTTGTCTCATGTAATACCTGAAACCTGTCTATGATTGTTAAAGGTCGGTCGTTAAGGAGGTATTGTTCACCGGCTGGAGCGGGTAGGTGCTTTGTTCCTCTGTGATGGGGTGGGGGGTCTGGTGATATCTGGAAGGGATCATCTCTATAACTGAATTGTATGTTTTTGGAAGCTGGAATCTGAGTCCACCACCTCTGTTTAAAGTTATTTCTCTCTTAACATAGATGGCTTCCTTCCTCTCAAACCACCTATTTTCTTTATCTAGAATGTGAACATTCTGGTCTTCAAAAGAATGTCCTTTGTCCACAAGGTGTAGGTGTACTGCGGAGTCTTGTCCAGAGGAGGGCTCTCTTCTATGTTGGGCCATGCGTCTGTGGAGAGGTTGTTTTGTTTCACCAATATAAAGATCAGAGCATTCCTCGCTGCACTGAACAGCATATACCACTCCGCTCATATTAGGTCTGGGGGTTTTATCTTTAGGATGCACTATAATGAGCTCATGGATACTGTGAATGTTGAAATTAATAAATTAAGAAAACTGAATGGATATTTGTGTATG
>NW_015152004.1:82923-92912 GCF_000732505.1 Cyprinodon variegatus | reverse complement strand
TGGGTTGGGCCATGCGTCTGTGGAGAGGTTGTTTTGTTTCACCAATATAAAGATCAGAGCATTCCTCGCTGCACTGAACAGCATATACCACTCCGCTCAGATTCGGTCTGGGGGTTTTATCTTTAGCCTCTGTTTAAAGGTTTGGTTTGGCTTGAAATGTACTGGGATCTTGTGTTTGGAGAAAATTCTCTTGAGCTTTTCAGACACTCCAGCAACATAAGGGATTGTGATGTTTTTGCGTTTAGTTTTCTCATCGCTATCTTCTGTTACTTCTGCACCGTCAGTCTGGAATTTCTAGCGACGCACAGCAGTTTCCTGCCAAAGCATAAGTTGGAGAGAACAGTGGCGCGTCTGCAGGATATCACGGTCACGGAACAGGTTCTGTTAATAGAGTTGGCAAAAAGGCCGATTAACCTTTCGTCGTAGTTGTCCATTGTAGTTGTTCCTCGGTTTTTTAAAAATGGCGCGCCCCGGCACCGAATCGAGAAGGACGACCACACAGACAGCCGGAAAGGCATACCGAGGACCAGTCACAGCTGCCTTTTGACTGCGCACTTCCGCTTGAGGTCTGCACGGGATTGCCACCTTCTGGCGCGTAGTTGGGATTTTTTTGAGGTGCGTGTTTACGGTTGCGCACCCCTCTGCGTGGGGGGTGTGGTCGTGCACAGAGACAAATTTGACGGTTGCAGAAGCTATGCGTCAGAAGCATAAATTGGGCTTAATTAATCAATATACACCAAGCGTTGGTCCTGACAGTGTTTACTTTCTCCATTTTGAGACTAAAAATAATTTTTTTTACCAGGGACTGTCAGCAGGCATAAATATTCTGGTACGCCGTCGCCCTCTGCTGGCAGCATTCGCTCAGGTATCCGTCAATATAACATTTACCGCTTCCTCAGCTCTACCTCCTGCTTCAGTGAACAGCAACGGTCCTCATGTATTCAGAGCGCTTCTGGTCTGAAAACTTAAAGGCACCATGCTCCCATAAAAAATTATGAAATTGAATTATTAATATATTTACATAATAAAAATGGTCTGCTCATTATTAGAAAATATATTGTACTATAATTAAAAAAATATTATTTGTTTCACAATTACGTAAATTTTATTTGACTCCAATAGTTTTCATTTAAAATGTGCATTTTCAAAAGGCTTTTATTTCATCAGGATGTTTTCCATGTTTTTTTTTTTTTTTTTTTTAATTCATAATGACCGTCTTCTGTGGACTGTGCTTTGTGTCGTTTATTGGACTGAACCGTTGACATCATAACAGCCAGCGTTGGCTTCAGCTCCTTGAAGCTTTACTATGTCACTGCCCTTTTTACGCTGCTCCAAAATAAAAGCCCTGTATCGTTAGGTTAGCATATAACACTAGCTTAGCATTTAATTATCTCATCCATCTATCATATATGGACTTACTCCGAACAATGCTTCTGTCCATAAAGATCTTTGCATGTTTTCGGCGTTGTCAGCATGTTTGCAGCCTTTCCAGCTTCCAGCGTTGATAAGGCCTGTAGGTTGGGAAGGGGCGGAGCCTAAAGTTGATATCAATTTAAAAGAAAATCTTTAAATGTTTTAACTTTCGATTATATTTAGGTATAGATTATTTTGAGGAGGCTAGAGTTGTGTCATAGGGTGGAAAACCACGAGCTTCAACAATTTAAAAATGTTAAATCAACCTTCTGAGACAAAGTTTGGTTTTTAAATCTTCCAAATAATTAGAAATAAACCGTATGTCTAAATTCTCCATGAAACAGTTTCACTCACTCTAATTATTTGCAATGTACCTGCTGCTAAATTTAGCAGGTCACCTGTCCTTTTAGCCCCCCCCCCAGCAGGCATTCCTGTCATGACGTTCTCTGTGATCTGAGCCTAGCTGCTACGCCCACAGCCCCTTAATATAGCCCTCTGCTGTCATGCTTCTTTTTGCCCTCTTCACCTGCTCTCTGCTGCAGGCGTCACTACATGGGGGGGGAGGGTGTTTCGACTAGCTGTGAAATATTGTTATCAACTTGTGTTATTTCCCATGCAGCTGTGACGCAGACAGTCTGAGCAAATCAGTTCTGTTCCCGTCTTACAGCCGTTTGGGTTTATTACTCCTCATGTTTTTTTTGCAGTTGCTCAATAATTGTTGATATGAAAGTGAAAGAAGTTTGCTGATCTAGACGAAGAGGTTCTGGTTTGGCCACAGTCCCTGATTGCATTAGAGCTACGATGGCTGTGAGTGATATCCTTGTCCTGGCCCTTAGCCAGAGGACATGTACAGGCAAACAGACACCCTGAGAAAAGCTGAGAGACCCCTGCTTTCTGGGACGGATCCCGGTGGGGACAGATTGGACGCTGTGTGGACGTTTTCTCTCCATGTTGACAGACGTATTCTGCTGCCATTCCGAGGAGCTTTCACATGTCCTTTAGTCCTTGTCTTCATGTCCTGGAAAACTGGAATCAAGTCCCTAATTTTTCCTCATTGTTCAACAAATGGGACTTTGAGGAGCCACCAGAGGTAGAACTCAAAGGTGGGTCAGTTTTCTGAAAACGTGTTTTGAAATTCAATGAAAAAATTCCAGTTTTTGTCTTTTTCTTTAACGATGTGTTTGATACCAGATTATTTGATACTAGTGATGTAGGAGGGTTGATTAACCAGGCATAGATTCATATCTCAGGTGTTAAATAGAAGCACTTCAGTACCTGAAGCCGTTTGGTCTCCAGATGTTTAGGGAGGAGTTACAATCCATTTTGAAGAGCAGAAAAGGTTAAAAGTTTTAATGAAGCAGTGAGACGATTCATAATTTTAAAATGTCATGCTTTTATTAAAACTCTGAACACATGGGCTGAATAAGAAAAAAGGCCATCACAGTTTAGCAGAGTTTCTATTTTTAATATCATTTGTTTAATCAGATTTAGTCTGACTGAATTTAGTTTAATCTGAATCTGTATCATGGCAGGGATGCAGAGCTATATTCCACACGTATAAATTATGTTTTCTTTTCTGCTTTCATCGAGAGTGAAAGCTGATGAATGGTTTCATTATTTTTGTTTCTTGGTAACAGATTGTTTATAAGCACAAAGGTTAATTACTTAGGAGTCTGTGAAATTTCCTAAAACTGAGCAAAGATAAACATTGCACCATCAAACTTGCACTGGATACATCTCAAGAACTGAGCTTGTTGTATTTAGTATCACGCTTTAACCTCTTTCTGGACCAAAACTAATTAAATACATTTTGCCAGCAGAGCAGAGACAATAGTTTCTTGGTGCAGCTCCAGTGCTTGGTCTGAGAACTAAGAAGGTTCCAAGACTTTTAGGACTTAGAAAAGACGTCTACTTTCTTGATGGACCCTTGAAGTCTGAATAAATACTCTATTGCTGCTTAGCTTTGTTACTTTAAAAAATTGGGAAGAGGTTTAGCAGAATGCAGGGTTGAAGTTGCAGAGGAGTGACATTGTTAAAGGGAAACGCAAGTTTTTTTTACATTGGGCCCTTGATTTTATGTTATTACATCATGTTCTACTCACCCATAGAACATGATGTAATAACGTATAAAAAAACAGCATTCCCCTTTAGCATTACGAATGCATGGATGCTAAAGATGGTGAGAGAAAACTAGCGATATCACTCTGTAGCCTGAATTTGTTAGTGACTGGGGTCAGCATTTGGATTTATCCAGTAAAAAGCATTTTGACAGAAGTGATCAAGCCTGGTCTGGCTATAGATGAGGAAAGAGATGTACAGGTTAGCATATTTTTCTCCGGTTCTGACCAGCATCCTCTCCTGAAGCTCACAGACATCAGCCCTCCCATTGGCACAATGTGCAGCAGACAAGTAACCCGGATTAAAACCCGGAACATTTTAAATGCAAGATGGCTTCTCTTTCTTCGTCTCATCTGCAGTCAGACGCTCTCACCATATTACTTGGACACAGATGGAAAAAAAAAGGCTGAATGTATTGAGAAAAATAGTTTCTTGATTAAGTTTACACTCAGTAATATCTACAGTTGTCTCTGTGGTCTGACTGTTGACTCTAGTTAAACTGTCTGCTGTAGCTGTTGGTTTTGTTTGATAAGAATTCATAAAAACAATAGAACGTTCTTGCGTGTTTAAAAAAAAAAAACTTTTACAGCTTGTGTCGTCTAAAATTACAGAATGACCTCGATCTTTTATATATATTTTTTTACATCAACTCTTGTTTTGATTCTGTTTTGTTTTTTTGCCCTAAATGCACCAGCTTAGGCATGGCCTATTTTTCCAACCCCTTATTTACACATTGCCTTTAGTGTTTGTGTTTAGACTGAAAGGAGGTTTTGTGAGGCCTTTTTGTCAGCAGTGAAGGAATCTTGTGATCATGTGAACTTAGGCTGCCATGCCAGAGGAATGTGTTGCATTTTAAGGATGCAGCTTTGGCAAGTGCATGTGATTACAGAAAAAAAAGGGTCTGTATGATGAAATGTCAAGGTTGTGAAGGAGAAAAGCGTGGCCTTTCACTTATCTGGGTGGAATACCAACAGGAGATACTGTGGGAATGTAATAAACTGTTTGTTGAGGAGGAACCTATCCTGAAGTCAGATGAGTTTGTTTTATCTGTAGCACAGCTTTCATTCCCATGGCTCTGTGTAGGCTGCCATCTGTTCACAAACCGTCCTCAGAGTGAGCAGCTTGGATGGAGAACGGTATAAAAAGGCCTGATTAGAAAAACGAAGTCTGGGGATGGTTTTCAGCATCAGGTCGTTTTGGTTGGAGGGAATCAGTGTTTTGCTATGTTCAGCCTTGTGATAGCCGGCAAGTCACTTTTTATATCCAATCTTTGCTCAAATGTAGGTTTAGCCCTCAAGACATCCTGATACTTGCTGTGCTGAGTGGAGTCAGTATTTGTTCGAGTTTTCAGGAGAATCAATATAGAATAGAAACACGTTTATTGTTCTGCAGCAAGAAAATCGGGTGTGATGCAGGAAAGTTTACAGGCTCCCACAAGAACGTCTGATTTCCCTTCAAGATTTAATTGATATAAAAGGAAGACTAAATAACAGGAAAGAAAAACATAAAAAAATGCAAATGGTAAAAACGCATGGCAGGAAGAGAAACATACTGTGCATTTTATATTAAAAACACCATTTTCAGGGTAAAAACACGAAATGTTCAGTTTAAAACAAGGGGAAAAAACAGCAGCCAAAATATGTTTTGGACATCGTCTGTTTGCATTTACCTGACTGTTTACCTGTATCCGAGCAGCAGAGATTTATCAATGCAATAGCAGCTGGCAGGAAGGATCTGCGGTAATGCTCCTTTGTGCATCTAGGGTGCAAAAGTGTTTTCCTGAATGAGTTCTCTAACTCTGTGTCAGCTCTGCTGACATAAAAAACTGAAAGCATGAAAAATATATTTGGATCAGTTTCAATATCTCAGTGAATACGAAGGAGGCTAAACCTTACTTGTACATTTCGTAAAACTCTTGGACAAATTTGAATTTCATAAATGTATGAGTATGTTGCACATTAATCAGCTTTTGTGCCCACTCTCTGAGGCTGTTTAATCCGCCTCTGGAGCAGCAGGATTCTGCCCGTCACCCTCTACGAGAAATCGCTGTTGAGGTTTGAGGCTCGTACTATTGTGGTAAGCAGCGAGAAAGTAGAGCCCTGATTGGACAACACATCAAATTACGTCACTTACAGTAAGGTTAAACCTCTAAGGGGGTCTATGGAGCAGAGGCGGGTCGTAAACTTGGCTGCTCCATGCTGATTGGCATACATGCTTAAGGATTTCTGACTGACAGTGGCCTGACAGTGAGAAGGTTTTCATCATGAGTAGAGCTGGAGAAACTATCATTTATTCAGAACGTTTTGTGCTGGACTCTTGCCGTGGTTTCTGGAGTTAATTATTTCGGAGCGCTTCAAAGCAGCTATTTTCACCCATTTTAGTGATTTTTTTATTTTTATTTTATTAGTGTCACCATTTGTAAATGCAATACATGATGTTTGGATTTAATTAACACCATTGAGCCTCCCTTGATCCAGAAAGCAGACGCCGCCACTGATTCACATATATTAGACATAGTAGTTCTGTATGTCAGCTTTATCAAAAAACCTGAAAGCCGCAGAGAGTCATCCTGACAGAGTTTATATCCTCAGCCCTGTTTACTGGACCTGAACTCCATTTAATTAGACGTGGAAGTAGCGATGCTTTACTTTTGTGGACAGAGGAACGATCAGATTTCATTCTCCATCCTTCAGTTAGTGGGTTTTATCATTTGAAACAGATTCCAAATGAACTAAAATGAAATGGGTCGTTATCCAAAAAGTAAAGCGAGAGGTAGAAAATATAGAGTAGGCTCCACTTTCTCTGCAGAAGCTGCACTAATTTAGAGGAGGAATCAATTCAAGGAGCCCACCTACAACAGCTATCATAATAATATAATCCCATAGCCAGTGTTACACGAAGCCGACTTGTCATTTCCGTGCTTAAATTGAAGCTACGCTTTGAAATGCTGCAGTGCAGATGGCTGCTCACACAATGCTGTTGAATCTTCTTCACTAGTATTTGGAAACTTCTATTTCCAGTAGGCGGACTGTGCATTGAAATTAGGAATCGGGGGGGAAAAATTTATGGAAACAATTCCAGGAGAACTGAAAGGTTGGAACTGATTCTGATCTATTCTCGATGCCCAACGCTACCCACCAATAAAGACTGGTTCTACTTTATTTATTTCTAAGAAAAATATATTTATACCCTAGAACTCGAGACTGAGGAAATCAGGTTCTCCCAACAGGAATCTTTAAATTGAAATCTGCTTACAGGTTATAGAAAATTGAGCCATTGAAATTGTTTTATTATGGTCTTGATTTTATAGATTGGGATCAATTCAATAACATTGATACATGGCTTAATTTATACCATAATAGAGGAAATCAGATGGTGGCAAAGGAATTAAATCAGACGGAGATATAGGTGTGAAATCAGACAGATATAGGTGTGAAATCAGACAGATATAGGTGTGAAATCAGACGGTGGTGGAGGAATTAAATGACGGCAGTGGAGGAATGAAATCAGACGGCGGTTGAGGGAATAAATCAGATGATGCCAGAGGAATGAAATCAGATGATGGTAAAGGAATTGAATCTGATTGAGATATAGGTGTGAAATCAGAGGGTGATAAACGGGGAAGCGGCAGGCTAGTGGTTGGGGCATAGAGCTTGAAATTCCTGAGGTTCTGAGTTTAAGCCCCACCCCCACAGACTGCCACTCTAGGGCTCTGAGCAAGACCCTTACCCCCCTCACTGCTCCCTAGGCATCGCATGATGGCAGCCCACTGCTCCCCAAGGGGATGGGTTAAATGCAGAGGTACATTTCTCCATTGTGAGATATATATGTGAGATATATGTGTATATATGCACATGTAGGAATGAAATCAGATGATGATAACAGACCTCTGTTAGATCTGTGTCTGTTTCAGGTGTTCTGAACATTTTCACATAGAATTGAGCATTTCTAATACCTATTTTATCAGTGTGAACAAACACTGTATTGAAGCACCTTTTAGTTACTTTAACAGTTAATCTCATTTGTCTGTCATCTCTTGTCAGAGTGAGACATTTTTTTATCAGCTTTGTCAACGTCTCTTAGCTACAGCCTTCTGGAGCTCAACCCACAGATCCTCTGTCAGATTTATTTTTGAAAAACATTGATTTTCTTCTATTCCCTTCTTAGATTTGGATTTGTAAATAAGACGCCTCTGAAGCTGCCTGTTGGGGGTTAAATTGGTCACAATGATAGACTCTAGCTGACTTTATGATTCACTGCATTCTGGCTCTGTAGGGTTGTATTGTGTTTTGCAATTCTTTGAATTTAAAGCGGCAACAGATATTTTGAGTGCATAAAGATTTTGGTAAAATGATTAGAAATCCTGTATTTAAGCTGTTTTTATTTCTAAAGCTAAGACGGCTCACTGCATGATTCTGTTTGCAATAAACCCAAACCAGGAGATTTCCATCTTGTTACAGTAAATTACAGTATATTTTATATTTTGCCCCCTTATCTGTATATCGACTGTCTGATGCATGAGGTTTGGTGATTTACCGACGTCCCCTGACGTCATGTGAGATTTGAGCATCGCAGGATTTCTTTATCAAGCTGATGTTTATCCTGTGGTGTTTATTCCTCATGGACCGTTTAATTAAAAAGGACACAGCTTGGAAATGTTAATGTTCTATCAGTGAAAACATAGAAATATTTATATTTTCAGTGCATTCATTAAGCACAAGGAGCACCGTATTTTAGGAAGAGCATGAAAAGAAAAGCCAGATTTGCATTATTCTAAACTGATTGCAAGTTCTGGTAAAATATTTATGCCCTTTAGAGAAACACAGAAAAACCCAAACAAAGTGGAGGGCTATCAAGGATAGAGTGTTAATTATAGAATCTCTTCTTTCTTCTATTGGATGTTTATATGTAAAGATAAATTAGGATTTAATGATAATTGACAACTAAAACAAGTGTAATATGAATGAGTATGGGTTATCAGAACACACAGGTGTGAAGGCACACACCCTCAGAGACCTAGAGAGGTGATGTTGTCAGGACGCTGTTAAGTAATAGTTTTGTTGGAGAAATATTTAGGATTCCTTTCTGCAGCTGCTTCTACTGCGTTTGACAAATTCCACAAGTTCCTCCCAAAGCTGTGAATCAGCGTACGGGGAAAACCGGAGCGCACACACGCAGCACATGACGACCTCCCGAGGTATGTGCTGTACGCGCTCACTCTCTTCTGAAAGTAAACCGGTATCATTTTAGTGCGACTCCAGCGAGTGGAGTTGTGTGCCAGTTTCAGGGTCTTGCTCTAAAGGAGGCGTGGCTGGGAGGCAAGCTGAGGCAGGCTGGCAGCTCTGCTCTGAGGAAACGGCACCAAACTACAGAGCTGCAGGTTCTGCTGAAGTTTACTAAACGCTGCTGGAACGGCTCAGAGCTTTAAAGCCACTGATCCTTTTTTCATGATTTTTATATGATAGACCGACTAAACTTGATTATGAATTGATTTTTTTCCTTTTTTTTTCTTTCTTTCAAGCAAGCTTTTATATTCTGCTGTGTTCAGAGAGAATCAAAGGTTTGAAGAAACTTCTGGAGAAACTTTGTTTCACTTCTATTTATTTAAGGTTATTAGATTTAACCTCTTAATATCCTCCTCATTTCTGGGAAATTTGCCCATTTTGCATACCCAAATGGAAAAGCAAATAACTGAGGAACTGTGAGCCCAAATTACATGTCGGATATGTTATTTGAAAGCAAACACCTTCTAGTTCTGAATACATACATGAGTAAAACACCCAAGCTGCATCAGTTCAAACACGACTCAAAGTTGTTTTTTTATTCTCGAAAATAATAGGTCTTTTTTTGAACAGCAGTTATAAAGACATGCTTGCTTGTTGTAGCTGCTTTGTCATGCTACCTTTTGACATGCTGCTATATCTGTGTTAATTGTGCTTTGGTGCTCGCTGTGTCCATAAAATGAACTTGGTTGAATTGTGGACAATCTAAGCTTTCCAACAATGTCTGACATGCCTATATTGGTAAACATTTTACCAGGGTAATTTTCATCCATTCTGAGTTATTATTTGTAAACCCTTTAAAACTGGTGGGTTTTGAGAGGTTAAGGGGCCTTAAACCATGTTTTATCAAATTCGATTTGGTTAATCAATCCAGAGTTGTTAAAAATATTGATGCTGTATGCTGTATCTGGATACAATACTAATTCAAATAAGTGTTTGGGTATTTGTTATTTTTAATGTTACATTTCTGGATAAGTTAAAAGATAAAACCTCAGAAAACCTTTAAAGGGGTCATAGAATGCAAAACCGAGTTTCCATTGTCATAGATGTATAATGATAGTTCAGTGGGTGAAATAGACTTGCAGAGAAGATACCGTATTTTCACGACTATAAGGCGCACTTAAACGTCCTTTTTTTCCCTCAAAATGTGCGGTGCGCCCTTTGGTGCGGTGCGCC
>NW_015152004.1:77084-81276 GCF_000732505.1 Cyprinodon variegatus | reverse complement strand
AGAGGACATGTACCTGTATATAAAAAATGCGCCCTATAGTCCGGTGCGCCTTATGTGTGTGTTAAATACAGAAATGGGACACATAACTGAGACTGCGCCTTTTAGTACGGTGCGCCTTATGGTCGTGAAAATACGGTAAAACCCCATCAACACCTCTGTTCTCTGCAAATCTCACAATTCCACACCTGACTCGACCGGACCGGGCATTAGAACCGAGCCGTCAGTTCCGGGGCTGGTCCGAACCTGACCCGGTGACGGTATGCACGGGGTCACTGTGGTCCAGGCTACAGTCACTGGGTCGGGTTCGGTCGCTCAGCCTCCTGCTGGGGTTCCCGGAGCAGCCCGGAGCTTGCGGCTCGGTTCTGCTGCACTGCAGTTGACCGATATGACCAAATAACCCATAAACCCCCCCAGACATTTTCTTTTAGGCATGAAAAGTAGGACATGTCTGGGAAAAAGAGGACGTCTGGTCACCCTACCATATCGACAATTTGATGTTTCAGTGAGTGAGTGCTTGTTGCTATGATGCGTCTTTGCTCAGCAGCTTCGCTCGTTGTAAACCAACCAATCAGGGCACAGCTCATCTAAATATTCATGAGCATACCATAAAAGGAAGAAAACCTGTTGTTTCATTCTAGGGCTTTTAAACAGGCTTACATTAGGGCTCATAGAACAGCAAATATGTAATTTTCAGCAGCCTATTCAGAGACCAACAGGACGAGCACCAAATACCCTATAGAATCATTCTATGACCCCTTTAAATGTTTTAGATTGTGTTATATTTGGGTTAGATTTGATTTAGCATTTATTAGCACACTTCTCTAACTAACATCTGTTGAGAAAGCATGTTGGGATTTTTATCTTCATTTATTAAAATGATTTTTATGCCTCCAGTTTTATTTTTTTGGCTCAATATTAAATCCAACCGTTTTCCATTCATGTTTATTTGCGTTTTAAAGTCAAAGTGGTGTTTGTTTTTCCATTACCGCGGTCTTTCAGCTGTTTTCTACATGTTTTGGATGATGTTACGTCCCCAAGGGCACAACATATTTGAGGACACAGACAAAACTGAGGGTACAAAATAATTTATTTATTCTGTAGTTCACTCTCTTTCAAAAAAAAACGTCTTTCTCAAGACAGCTGTGGGGATGTTCTGTAGAGAAAAAACAGAAAAAGAGAAAAACAAAATTAAATATCCTCAGATTCTTTGTCCAAAAGAAAGGAAAAAAAAAGAACAAAACAAAGTATTAACAGAAAGTTGGACCTGGTCAGCCGATCAAAAACAAAAAAACAGTACAGCAGGGGGCCAACCCTATACAGGGCCGTCGAAGCCCCTACTGGTACTGGACTACAAAAATAAACCACTAAGCAAAATGAAGAATCGAAAACAGGACAACCGGTCCCACCAGGCCGAAATAAAAACGAAAACAGCTTCCAAGCAAAGGCTAACAAAAATACCGCATGGCAGGTCGGAGGTTTCGGCTGTGGCCTACAGCAGCTGGAGACAGGTGCGCCTCCAAAAATTAACAAAAATTAAACTAAAAGTCAATATTAAACTATATAGAAAAAAGAATTAAAAATAATTGTGCCCAAAGCACATAACAGATGAGCCTCAGGTGTTTCCTTTAGTTGATAGGAACCTGAAGGCTCCTGGAGGCTGATCCTCAGCTGAGCAGCCAGGCTCCACTTCTTTTATTGCAGCACAGACATGTTATCAGAGTCCATTTCCTTATTATATGTTCGGTATCTCCAGCCATTTCCTCATGGACTGACTCTTGCTAATCAGATCTTGTCCGAGGCAACCTCTCACTGGCCACTTAATGTGATTTGGAATAATTTTCGTTGGCGTGATTCGATTAGACTGCTGTTCCTCACTTCATGGATCAGAGTGGGTTTGAAGCACCTGCAGCGAGGCAAGTCGACCCCCACAAGGAGGCTTTTATCCAGAGAATGGGAACAGAAAGCTGTAAGAAAAGCACCGCTTCTGTGGATTAATCTGAGAGAAAGGAATATGAGCATACTGTGTAACAAGTAAGCAAAGCATTCACACGTTAACACACACGCACCCACACTCGCCCACAGATGGTTTTTACGCCTGACTGTAGAGTCATCATCGTTCTCACTCCGCAGCGATCCTCTGCTGCAGAAAGCAAAGAGGACGCTGTGGATCTGCAGCTCCTAGACTGGAGCCAAAGCATATGCATTTATCATTGAATGTTTCTACTACTCACTTTTATTTTAGGAGTGCTTGGGCTTTACCTGCTGGATGTTAACAAATAACTGCATTCATCTTGTTTTTTTGTCTTAATGAGTCTGAAACATGCCCAGGATTTACATCATAGCACTGAAGTTTCTTCTAGATCCCTCCCAGTTTGTTAGATCAGTTGTTTGTCCCTCTGTGGCTACAGTAATCATTTGCTGGGCGTGTTGTCTAAGGTGTTAGTATCCAGTCTGAACTGCCCGTGATTCATGGCAGTAAACAGCCCTGTCCAAAGTCATTTATCACTCAATTTAGCCTCTCCTGCAAACCGGCTGCAGAAATCAGAAGCTAAATCTGATTTGTTGTAGTTTGTTCAGGGAACTGGAATTGACACATTCTTGTTGTGTGATTCACCACATCTCCTTCAGGAGAGGGTTTTATTAAACCAAGCCTGGAAGGCCTCATGTTCATAGCTGGGATCTATCAGAAGCAAATTACCATGTTTACCGTCCCATCAAACAGCTACTGTGTTAAATACAGATGAACTATCAGCCACACTGAATGATTTTAATGTCCGGAAGCTAACTGAACTCACCAGCTGTTGACATCAGATTAGTCATGCGAGTTACTAATTTAACTTATTGAAATGGAAACATTAAGCCCACATTTTCATTTAGTAGTCAATGTTTTTAAAGGAAGAAGTTATTTTTAATTCTCAAGAAACTTTACTTCTCAGGTTCACATAGAAAAGGATAGAAATTGAACTTTATAGAACTCAAAATGGAGAAATTAACTCTGCATTTAACCCATCCCCTTGGTGAGCAGTGGGCTGCCATTGTGCGGCGCTCAGCGAGCAGTGTGAGGTTAGGGATCTTGCTCGGACACCCAGAGTGCTGCCTGTGGGGGATCGATCCGGGTACTCGCAACCTTCCCTGAGCACAAGCACATTCTCTAACCACTAGGCCAACACTCCCCACATAAGTGGAACAGGAGCGTTTTTTCATTTTATTTAAATTTAATTGGCAACAAAACAGCCCATTACAACCTTCTTTATGCTCAGACTGCAACAGGTGCCCTACATCCATATTTATGCACATTAACCCCAAATTTTCATTACAGTGGTCCATATGTGGTGGATTTGGCTTCATCCCGTTCACCGTTATCATCTTCCAGGCTGACATTAGGAGCACAGATCCCTCAGGAATGCTGTCTTATTTGGGCACATTTTTATTCAACTAGTTTGTACTTGCCTTCCAGAGATGCGGAGAAAAGCCAAATTTAGGAATATCCAGTGTTCCCTACGTCCCTATTATTAGCATTAGCATTAACCCTTTTTCTAAAAAGCCTAAGAAAACGTCTCAAGAAAGCAGTAAAATGCTTTAGAGACATTCACTTCATATATTTTGAATTTTGCTGCTTCCCTTAACATTTTCTATTAGCATACTTCAAAATATTTATTAAAAACATTGATGAGACCTTGGCTAATGTTTGTGGAACTAAAACGAGAATCAGATGTGGAATATTTTAGACAGCTGCCGCTGCCGAGCAGATTGTTGGAAACTGAACAAAGGTGGAAGCACTTTAATCCTACTTTGTTCCAACTGATAAAATATTTGGCCTTAGCTGTGCTGCCTGCGCCCAGGTTGGCGTGTCCCCTGGTTCTAATGGAGAACCGCACGTATAGAACTGAACCAAGCTGACCTGTACCAGCCGGAAGTGATTCATCACCATGGAAAAGGTGAAGGGTCTTAGATGTGGAGAGATGGATCATTTTTGAAGATCTGATTGATTTTTATGACATATTTGTAAAAAAGCTTTAAAGAGATGGGAGAAACAGCTATGGGACCAGAGCAGAATGGTGATAGAATGGTAAAGGATGTGGCTGATTGAGCCAGAGAATTGCTCTTTTCCTCTGAACCCTGCTGAGCTCCGTGGTACAGCCCCCACAGAGGAATGACCCTCACCAGGATTCCTCTTTCCTCAGGAGGCTCA
>NW_015152004.1:55877-76944 GCF_000732505.1 Cyprinodon variegatus | reverse complement strand
GCTCTATAGGTTCAGACCCAGGTTTTGATTAGAGGTGTGGGGAAAACATTGTTTTGGCCATATATCGTGATTTTCGGCTGCCCGACATAATATTGACCTTTCATTTCCTGATATTTATTTTTAAAAACAAAAACTTTTTATCTGAAACAATAGGGAAAAGTGGGCTACCTCTGCACCGCAACTCTGGCAGATAGAGCCGTGGATCCGTTTTGCTGTGCGGCGCGGCGCCATGTCTTTGAGGCAGTCACAGGGGAAGACATAGACTGACTCAAACCCCAAACAACATGGATACCAAAATAACTACATGATCAATACATTCTGATGAACATTTACAGCACTTTCTTTTTTATCTATATGCTTAATTTAATAGCTGGGAAAAATAATACAATATATTGTAGTATTACAACGTCATGATTAGGGCTGCAACTAACGATTATTTTTGCAAATTGATTAATCTGTCAAATATTTTCTCAAATTATCAATTAATAACCAGATGGCCAAAGGTTTTCTTAAAGATTTTTTACATAATAAAACCAGTTGAAACTAAAACTTATCCACTGGAGTTCTGGATTGATCATATTGACAGACAAAATTGTTTATTAATTGCAAAATGTTTTTATATTTTCTTTTACAATTTCGGTTTAATTGCTGCCCTAAATAGGTTGCTTTGTCATTCTATGTTCCACTTATCTGGAACAAACTTCCAGAAAACTGTAAAAGTGCAGAAAGCCTGAGTTCCTTTAAATCAAGACTAAAAACACATTTGTTTAGGATTGCCTTCGACTGTTCTGGTTAAACAGTTCAACTAAAACATATTTCTTTAGTCCAACTGTTTTTAATATTCTTTTTTGTTTCTGCATTTTTTTATGTTATTTCATTTATTTTTTCCTACTTGCTTTGATTCTGTTTTATCTTCCTGTATTTTAATCATGTAAAGCACTTTGCATTGTCTTTGTACTGAATGTGCTATACAAATAAATTTGCCTTGCCTTGCCTTTAAAGACATGTTTTACACTCACTATACTCCGGTAAATGATTAATTCATTACTAAATTAGTTGGCGAATAGTTCAATAATCGATTAATCACGATTAATCCAATTAATTGTTTCAGCCCTTATCGTGATAATTGTATTGTGACCCAAGTATAGTGACTCGTATCGTCCGTGCCAATACTAGCCGTGTAAATCGTAATCATGGAGTTTCGATTCAGTATCAATTTCCTGACCCAACGATTCGATTATTTTCGATACTCAAGAATACATCATCTTCATTTTACTTCGCCATGTCTGTCTTGCCTACTGTTTACATGAGTGTGTGTGTGCAAGCGGAAAGAGGGTAGTGGCTAAAGGAAGCGAGGTAGGAGGGCAAAATAGGTTTGGCGCCACCGCAACACGGGAGTCAGAATTACGTCCAGGAAAAAATGGATAAAACTAGACCCGAGGGGAAAAAAACCACAAAAAAACATGAATCAATACTCTTGCAGACGTGTCGACTGATCGTCGGCTGTTGGATCGACGCATTGACACAAAACGATTATTATTTACACCCCTAACCCACACTCACCTCTACTTTTGATGTTTGCTCTGAGAAGCAGATAAACAAGCAACGTTCGGACACTCAGAATGTTGACATTTAGCATTAGATGAATGCATGTGGATTATCTGCCTGAAAGGAAAAGAGGGGTTAGAGATCCAATAATATAACCCAGGCAGGCCCAGCACAGCTGCAGATGTTTCATATTAAGGAGCAACAGCTTGGAATGGCAGAAAGAAATGCTAATGAGATGCTAACTTTAATCTCTGCTAGATTTTAAAAACGTTGTATTTGACAGACCTAAAGTCTCCCGTTGCTTCCAGCGGTAATTCGCAGGTCCTATCGGCTCCATGACAACGTAGGCTCTCTTTGAGGTGAAAAGGTCAAAGTTCAAGGGTTGCTTCACATGTATTAAAAAAGCATGAGCTTCATAAGAAAGTACAATATAAACAACAGAAATGACCTCAAACGACTGGATTTATCCAAGACGCTGGTTTCTGACAGGGAGACTGTATTCACCCTCATCTGTATATCTAAACAAATTTTCGATCAGCTGTTGCTCTAGAACATCATTATTTCTTTCAGTCAGAAGAAACAGGATGGGACATTCAAAAATGATGATTTGGGGTAAACTTTATATTTTTTATTATGTTTCTATTTCACCTATCTCTTGAATTAAAAGCATGCTTCGTTTTGAAACAAGTGAAATAAACTGAGTTCAGAGCGGCCCGGTTCTGGACATATCGAGATATTTTTGGCTCTTCCCACCCGTCCCACACCGGCCTCTAAAGGTGTTCGCTATTGCAGAGGCCGTGTGCTTCGGGGGGCTGTGGTGGGCATTTGTTGCCAGGGGAGGTGATGTGTTATTTTCAGTCCATTGTGTCTACTTCCTGTGGGTCATGGGTTATTGGAGCTGGGTGTTGCAGACTTCGGAGAGTGAGAGGAGGGGAGGGAAGTGAGTGGAGTAGGCAGGAAAGCGGTCAGAGCAACTGGACAACAGTGACTGGTCAGTGACTGGATTCCTTTGCTTGTTTTTCTGCTCCGTTTTCAGCCGAGCTGAGCTTGGACTCTTCAGAACCAGGTAAAAGGATCTGATTATTGGTTTGTTTATTTGTGGAGATTCTTACCGATCCATCGAGTCCCGTCAGTCTCTCAGTTGCAGCTCTTGTGTGAGAGGAACATTAAGATATTGCATTTGAAGCAGGAGTTGTAAGGTTTGTTTGGATGCCTGCACAAATGTGGAAATCTTGCACTTTATTTATCTCTGCAAGCTAAAGAAGTATTTATGCTCTGTGAGACTCCTTGGCTACTGTAGTTTACTTATCAGAACACTGGAAAATGACAGCTGCAATGGACCTAACTCGACTACTTTGGACCTTTTCTGTCTAAGGAGGGCAAACAAACAGCTGAGGGTTTTTGACCTCATAGAAAACCAGATTTAATTGAAGTTATTTATATTCCTGCTGAATTCCCTTATTTTTTTCCTGCACAGTACCAAGCAGGCAGCCAGGATCAGCTAATGTTAGCAGATCCTAGCAGAGGTCCTAAAGTTAGACCCTGACAATCCCCCAACACGACGATTGTGACAGAAGGAGGCAAAACAGGAAGCCTTTTAGCTCTGAATGTGTGTCGGGAACAGATGACCAGGAAGATAAAAAGCGCTAACAAAGTGGAAACTTCCACTGTGGGATGTTATTTTGCTCGGTGTGTGTTTTTCTCTGAGCTCCGATTGAGCAGCAGGTCGGCCGAAACCTGTGGTGAGGGGTTTTTGGTTTGGTTAGGGTTTAGAAAGCAGAGGGACGAGGTGAACCAGTTAACAGGTGAGCCGCAGTGCTCCTGTGCTCCTTCACTGGTGTTAATGTTTAAACCTGCTCCATCGGGTTAATGCTTCACTCATGGTGAATGCTTCAAGGCGGTGCACTGAGTGCTACTGATTGGTTTGTCTCTTCCTTCCCCACATACTTCCGCCTAATATCCATCTGTGCATCAGACTAGCTGTCTGATGCCTGTCTGAGATAAGGAACGATGGTATGTCTGACGGTTGCTGTCTGACGGCTAGAAGGAAGGAAGACCTGGAGCCTCGTTTATGTGTTCAGCTCTGACACAACAGCATTGCCTGGACGTTTAATGACTGAAGACGCAGGACTCACCGGGAAATATCTAAGTCTTCTGGCGCTGTCTGCGGGATCTGCTGGTAAACAGGTTGTTTTTCTATCCTTTGGTTTCGTTTTTTTCTGGGAACAACTTTTTTAGTAGAAGATTTAATTGAAAAATGCTTCATTCATCCCAAAGGGGAAAGATATGCATTTCCGGACTGTAATGTCAAATACTCTGAGTAATCTAATAATAGGTTACCTGTGAAGGCCCAGAGATTATCACCTGTCAGCCCTTCAGATAACCAGTAGTAGAAAGATGGCAGAACGACTGATGGATGTTGTATTTTTGGAGGACTGAGGTCAGAGTAAACTTTACCTGCTGGGAATTTTACAGCTGCACATGAAAGCGCACACACACCACTATGAGCTGGTTTGGGTTGGTTCTGTGTAAAAAGAAAAATCATCAAGGACTAAAAAGAACAGAACCATCCTGTCGACATGAAGTAGGCTGAACGATCTCCAAATGTAGACGAGGAGTTACTAAAACTGTTTTGCAGACTTTGAGTTGCCAGCAAACCAGTTAGAGCTTTTCTACACTGATGCAGGGAAGCGTGATGAGGCTTCCCAGTAGAGATGCTCCGATCCAAACCGATATGATACCTGAACTGAGCGAACAGGCTGATACCGATCCGATACTTCTGATGAATGAATAAACCGTTTACCTCACGGTGGGAAGGAAGGAATCAGCTTCAACAAACCTTGTTTGAAAAAGGTAACAAATGAACACTGATATAAATGCTCTTTATATTATTAATGAAAGAATAAAATTTACATAAAAAAAGAAAGTATTCCATGTAAAGACGGCTGCAAAACGATGTTTTAAAAGATTGCATGAATTTAGCAACTGCCTTAAACAGGCTGTACCCATAGAGCTGTGTCTGGTATTAATAAACAAGAAATAACTGGATCAGCGTCATTCATCTGATGTCAAATCCAGCTAATGAGTTAATGACAGCGTTGATATCTGATCAGTGCATCTCTACTAAGATGAGCTTATTTAGGCCCCGTCCACACTAAGTCAAAACGAACACGAAACGCTAATATTTTCCAGAATGTTTGTCGTAAAGACGGAGACGTAAAATAAATGTGATCGTCCACATGAATGCATGAAAACGCTGCAAAATGTATGCCAGGCCTGTAAGTGGCGCTGTGGTGCCAAAGCAAAAATAGGCGACGAAATGTTGGGCATGCGCACTAATATTTATACATGGTTGCCCTGCGGGTCCATTTTCGCGGGTCCAAATTCAGGTGCTGAACTATGTCGTCTATATTGCTCTGTTCTTCCTGGAGATATTCCAGAAGAAGAAGATTCTGCTGTAAGCCCGACAGCAGGGTGAGTAGCATGAGCAGCAACCATTCAACACAGTACGGCGCCATTGTTGTTGTAATACTGTGTACCATGCGTGTTTAGAGGCGATGCTATGACGCATGCGTGTAAGAAAAAAAATGCGGTTAGAGCGTAAAGATGGAAACGCGAAAACGGCGTTTCAAAATCTTCCAACTCTGAAGGCTGAATAAAAAAAAGATCATTTACAAACCCCCGAAACGCCGGCTTCGTATGGATGAGAGGCTGGTTTGGTGAAAAATTTGTGCGTTTAGGCCAGGGTTTGACTTCGGGTGGATGGGGCCTCAGTTTTAATCCAGAACCCAGGAGCCTAGAAAGAACCCAGAACAATCTCTAAAGCCCTGCAAGTTTTGATTTTTTTCACTCTGGGTTGGCACTAGGGTTGCAACTAACGATTATTTTGCTCATTATTTTGAATTAATTTATTAATAATCAGATAGTCAGAATTCACTTAAAGAAGAGTTTTTACGAAATTAAACCAGGTGAAACTAAAACTTTTCCACTTGAGGAGTTCTGGATAGAGGATATAGACAGATTCAATATTCTTTCATTTTAGATACATTTTTACATATTTTTACAGTCTTGGTATAATTACTGCTCTGTCAGCTAAAGACATATTTTAGAGTCTCTACGCTCCAGTTCACGATTAATCGATAACTAAATTAATTGATGATTATTTCAATAATCAATTAATCCGATGTTGTGAGTACTGCATCGTTAAGCGTTCTCTCCTGATGCTCGCTAGCAGTCAGTCCATGTATTTGATGCATCCTCCTCTTCCTGTAGCAGATTAATCAGTCTTTCACTGTCTTCAATTCAATTTTCAATTTATCTTTTTTGTCATTGTCACAAGAACAACGAAATTTTAAAAAAGTGCCATTGATCAGTGCATATTCTTAAAAAAACAAAACCAAAAATCACTGTCACCACCATTTACACGTAATATAATAAATAAATAACAATAACTGATACAAAACAACTAATAAGAATAGTACATTCTGACACACATCATCCATGATGATTATTGGTTATTTTTGGTTGCATTTAGTTTTGTTATTGCTGTCGGGTAAAAACTTTCTCTAAGGCGGTTGTTTCTTGGTTTGATTGCTCTGTATCGTCTGCCTGAAGGCAACAGTGTAAACAGAGAATGTAAACAGATTGCATTCTTGCCCAAGTAGCAGGTCAGGATAATCTGATGATCCCACGTGTTTCTGTTCTTTGCCACAATAAGAACACTTCAACACAAAGTGCAAAAAGTTATTTGATGATAAAAACTGTGGCGGCACCATTAACAGGCAGAAGCTGTTTGAAACGGAACCAGGTGTTTTCTGTTTGGGTTCTTTTCCTTTAATAAGCTCTGCCTACAGCAGCGGGCGCACGCAGCCATGTTTGTTACAACAGATGTTGGTGAAGCCATTTATTTCTGGCCACAGAGGAATGAACAAATGTTACCTTCATGCCCCAGCTGCACCAAACAACTGCCCTGCTCGGCCCCTCAGCCTCACTTTCTGCACACAGCGTATTCTGTTTGTTCTGTTCACTCTGATGCAACCGCACCGGTTCTGTCAGCTACATCTGTTCGGGGAAACCAAAATCTGCTGGTTTAAGGCCCCTGCATCACCTGTCCAGAATCGCTCCTCTGCTAGTGGTAATTCAGGACCGCAGGTTCTGTAGAGGAAACCTCCCTTCTGTGGTCTGTGTTAGTGGTTGGCCGTCCCACTTAAACTGGGAACTCAGTGGCACAGACGAGCTGATCAGCCTTTCGCTGGTTTTTCTGTGAGGTTCTGCAGCTTTTAGCCTTTTTCTCCATTATTAAAACATTCATTGAAGAAACACTACTTAACCTTCAAGCAGAATTTGCTGAAGCAGAGAAAATGGGGTGCTTCTAGTTTTGTTGCAGTTATTAAACAGATGAAAGGGAGTTTTTCCTCTCCACTGTCGCCACAAGCATGCTTAGTGTGAGGTTTTGAATTTCAGTCAATGAGTTGATGCAATCAACTGGTTTTCCTTAGATAGAAAACTTTGAATCAATTTGACTGGATGATCTGGTGAACTGTAAAGTGCCTTGAGATGATATGTGTTGTGAATTGGCGCTATATAATTTAACTGAATTGAATTAAATTGAATGAGACGCAGGATTTCAGTAATGACCCTGTGAATTGGTTTAAGGAGCGAAGACTTTCATCTCTACTGGCCAGTTTAGCATCAGCAAACATTTAACTTAGTGGTTCTGAAGGAAGCTTCCAGATCCAGAACCTCGTTGCTGATAGCTGACCGACAGTTTCCCTCATTTAGAGCCTTTTTGTTGTTTTTATATCTTGAATCTTGATTCGGGGGGATTAAAGGGGGAGTGGTGACCTAGTGGTTAACTCCCCCGGTGCCCCACGATGGCAGCCCACTGCTCCCCAGGGGGATGGCTTAAATGCAAAGGTGAATTTCTCAAATGTGAGATCAATAAACACTGGAAACAAAACAATCTAGAAAAGTCATTGTTTCATTAAATAAGCACATTTGTTCTTGGATTGAGGAGGTAAAGGAGGCCAGTTTGTATCCACATTGTTCATGCCTGAGGCTTCAAGTCTTATTTCTTATTTATTAAAGCTTCAGATCTCATTCTTCAGACCTGAAGCTTTCTGGACCAAACAGCAGTTTTATTTTTGCAGCCTATTAAATGTTGGTTCCTGTTTTAGGTGAAATCTTTGGTTTCCCTGAGAGGATGGGAGGTTTGAGCTCCTCTACAGTTGTGCTTCTGACCTGTGTGGGAGACGGAACCACGTGACGTTCCTGTTCAACAAAGATTTGCTCTTGTTTTCTCCCAGAAAGGGAAGAAATGAAGCTGATTTGGAAACACAGACACATTGTGGCTGTGATGAGTTTGGACCCAGTTGGGAGTCAGAGGTTCTGATGCAAGTGCTCAGGGTAATGCTTGACTCGGACACAGAGGCAGTGTTAGTTTTCCTGGGTGGTCCTGTTTTTAGCTCATTCTCTCTTTTTTTTTTATTAATTCAGGTCATATTTTCTTGTGTTCTCATTCGTTGCTCATCCCTTCCTTTCTAGTTGGATTTTTTCCCTCTTGTCTCATTGATTTTGGTTCTGATCCCACCATGACTGCACTGAGTGTGATCTCCCACGATTTGGAAAATACAGGCAGGGATGTGGAAAATAAAAATCAAGTAAAAGCTCAGAATCTGCTTCTATCAGCCAGAAGGAAAACTGGTTCATTGTTTCATGCGGCATCATGGCGGCCGTAGAGCCTGCACCTGTCGCTACCTGGCTGTCTGAGGGTTGGCACGGCTTTTCCCTCCACACAGCCAAGGCAAGATGCTCCGATGCGAACATCAGGGCCGATATTTGCTGTTAACCTGGCTGTTATGGTAGATAATGTCGTTTGCTGTGAACCTTTTGTTAAAAACATCACAGCTACAGGGTTTGCAGTATTTCAGGCACATAATGACTGCTGTTCTAGATGAAATTAGAAACCATTTTTGAGTCCATTGCTGTTGCTGCTAACCCCCATCATTTTTTAATATAAGTTAAACGACAATAGATGTGGAAGCCTTTGTCATTTTTCTTTTCAATCTTTGCAACATTAACAGCATTTTGGATTAAAAGTAACTAGCAAAATGTATAAAGTAAGAGAGAATTCATCATTTTTCAATCATTTTCATATGGCCATCTGAGTTACTGCCGGTTTCTAGTTATTAATATTGAATCGCACTGAACAGTGGGCTATGAGCTCAGTGTAGGAATGGGCGGGGTCAGCGCTGTATGAAAACATGGCTCCTTTTGGAATCTGACAGATGCTCACAGGAGGCCAATTATGATCAAAGTCTGTTCTTGGGGGGGCGAAGTGGCTCTGATGTTTAAGGTTGGATCTGGATTGTTGTTTGCTCTGGCAGAACCTGTTCTACCATCATGATTTCCATTCCTCAGGTCCTGATCACATCTAGGAATCAGTCCTCTATCATCTAGAAAACAAATGTCTGATTCAATCAGTCTGTATCTAAAGTCTCTAATGTTAACACGGTAGTAGCACTTAGGGTCTGATGACGTCAGTTCGCTTCCACTTTTCTATCCCTCTCCCTCACAGAGTCCACTTGATAAATAGAGCTGCACACATTTGATTTGAAAAAAATAATATGAAAATGGCTTGATCTATTCAGTCTATTTCTTCAATAGAGTTTGTTTTGTTAAGTATCTCTTAAACAGCAGAAGGTTTCCCTTTATGGGGAAACTGTCTCTGATTTAATTGATCGAGTCGACAGCAGAATGATTTTTATCATCTTATTAAAGCTTGACAATAATGCAATATCAACATGCATTGAAATATGATTTTATTCCAGGTTCAAGGATTGTTTATTGTCAGGGCAGTTTGTTTTACAGCTGATAGTAGAATAAAAACACTCATCGAAGATAGAAGAGGTAGAAGCAGAATTCACTAGAGCGGGCCTGGCTGAGAGTCCTGAGCTGCTGAAGGCTGATAATGATGACATGATGGCCTAATTTATTAGCTTTTATCTTATTTATTGTAGAATATTTTGCTGTTTTAGCTTATTGTTTCTTTAACTGTTAGGTTACAGGAACCGATCAGTTGTTTTTATCCCTGTTGTTCTTGTTGACATTTGCTTTCTAAGTAAAATCAATTCCTCAAGCCTTTTCTAACTTTCCTTCCCAATGAATTAAAAATAAAAGTATGTATGGTTTGTGCTGCTATCAAATTTGGTACAGATGAACACAGGAACAGACCACATGAAGCTACTATGACGAGAAAAGCATGGAAAAATAGATATGAGATGGAGAATGAAGCAGAAAAAGGGAGGTAAGGGGGTCCCTATGTCCTCCAGCAGTCTAAGCCTATAGCAGAATAACTATAGAGATAGTTCAGGATAACCTGAGCTACTTTAACTATAAGTTTTATCAAAAATGAAAGTTTTAAGCCTTGCCTTAAAGGTAGGCGGGGTGTCTGCCTCATGGTAGTTGGTTCCATAGGAGAGGAGCATAATGCTTAAAAGATATGCCCCCCATTCTACTTTTAGAACCACTAGTAAACCTGCAGATTGAGAGCAAAGTGCAATCATATCTTTGATGTAAGATGGAGCTTGGCCTTTTAAGGCTTTAAATGTGAGAAGGAGGATTTTAAATTCTATTCTGGATTTAACAGGAAGCCAATGAAGAGAAGCCAGGATAGGAGAGATATGATCTGTTTTTGATTTTCATCAGAACTCTGGCTGCAGCATTTTGGATCAGCTGAAGGCTTTTAACTACAGTTTGTGGACTTCCTGATAGTAAAGAATTACAATAGTCCAGCCTTGAAGTATTGGACTAGTTTCCCATTTTTACCCCTAGATATGATATTTCAGTTTTTTTGCAATATTCCTGAAATGAAAGAAGGAAATTCTAGAAGCCTCTTTGATAGAATAAAAAATGAATGTACATAATCCGCACTCGTTATAGAAGGATTACATAGAAAATGGTTTTCATTGAAAGCTCTCAGCTGTTATCTCCCTGACCAACAAGTGCTGTTCTCCGGCGGGTAAACTGCCGCCTTCTAAGGCTCGCCCCGATGATTTAGCTCTAAGCGGGTCTGGGCCCAGCCTGATTACGTTCAACAGGAAGTCAGAGGTGGGAGAGGTCACGAGCTGCAGACGCCACAACACGCTGCAGTGTTTGATAAAGCCAGAAGGAGCAAACAACATCAACAACAGGCCAGACGCTGCTGCTCACTGTCAGTCAGCGAAGCAGGTGGAGCAGACGGAGAGTTCTGGGACAGGGAAGCCTTCAGGGTGAGCTCACCGGCTTTTAGTCATTCTGTGAACGTTGTTCCATCAGCGATCTTCCAGCAGAGCCTTTTGACTCGTCAGTTGAGGTTTTATAGTAAATTCTGAGTTATGAAGATTCTTCATCTATTGGTCGCTCTGGGTTTCTGGAGGCTGCTGGTCTTTCTGGGTCTCATCTTCTTGATGTTTTTTTGTTTTGGGTTTTTGTTTCAGAGTCAGAATTTGTCAGATTCCAGAACGAATTCTGACCTTGAACTGGATCAGAACCACAGTCCAAAAAAAAAGTTAGACATGATGCAATTGATAGATTTAAAACACATTCAGACTTTTTATGAATTTAACTTTTCCTTTTTAGAGGAGAGGTGCATTGAAATAATTTTCATATTTTTTATTGATTATTCTGATGATCAATCAAGTTGTTGGAAAGTAAATGAGCTCGTTCTGCAGAGATTTAATTTTACTAACTTATTTTATGTGCAATAAAAATTCAAAAGAAGAAAATATTAGTTGGCAAATAATTAGATTATATATAAAAAATGGAAATCTAAACATTTCGAAGCAGGAGTTTGGATTAACTTTAAATTCAGTAGCATCTGCAGCTGAAAAAGAGAAGTTTTAACATCAGCATGTTGTTCAGGATGGTTCTGGTCTCTGATTGGGTCTGTCAGCCCTGTGGGGCGCTCACAGCTTTGGTTTCTGGACTGTAATCTGAACTCGATCTCAGAGCATGGTTACGGATATTTATGTCCATCATTAAAACTTTAAAACCATCAGATCAAACCAACTGGATGCAGTTTTGAGTCTATTTGGGAATCTTCTTCTCTTCTTGACTGCGTGTGAAAATGGTTTCACTAAAACACTTAGTTCTGAACTTGGCCTTCATTGGTAAAAATAAATCAATTTTTGTAAAATTAAGTGTATTTGTTCTTTCATTAAGGAGGTAAGTGAGATACTTTGCCAATGGAACAAGATAATTTACATTTAGAATAAGAAAAAAACTATTGCATTGTCTTATTTTAAGCGTATATTATCTAATTATATCATTTTAAGAGTAAAAATGCTCATTCCATTGGCAGATCATCTTATTTACCTACACATATTAAGGGTAAATACACTTAATTTAAGACATTTTTACTTATTTCTACATTGTTTTTGCAGTGTTGAAGCAGAAGGTTGCTGGTAGCTTAGCTTTCTCTGAACCACTGCTGCCTAAAGGTAAATCGTCCCGCCATCTTCCAGCAGGTGGCGTTCAGAGACACGTTGCCTGCTGGCAGACCACGCCCACTTTGTACGCTAACCACCCTCTTTATCGCTCATGGGTGTAAAAATAGCATCTCGGCAGGAATCCCAGTCCTGCGCTGCTAACAAAGCCTAATTGATCCAAGTTGTGGCTCCAACCATAGAGGAGCTTTTGTCCTTCCTCCTCGCTCTTTGCTGCAGACCTCGCCACATTGGTGACGCTCTCCATGGCCGTCTGCAAACAGCCCGTCTTTAGTTCTGTCTGAGGAACCAAACTTTGAGCAGAAGTGAACAAAAATAACCTCCAAAAAATTTTCTTTTTGAGCAGCGTTGTGTTGAAGCCTTTCTCTGTTTGGCCTTCAGCGTCAGCACATGGAGTTATGTGAAGCTCTGGTATTTACCCCAATATCAGAGAATGTCAAACTGATGCTGAAGCTGTTTTCCTTTTCCATCGGCTCAAAGGGAAAAGGTTTGCTGTTTTACTGCTCTGCTGCTGATTGACGCTGAGCGATTTTCTTATTTTATTTTTTATTCACGCATCCGTTCTGGAAAAAAAACAACTCGTTTCTACTGTTTGGATGGGTTTGATTTTGTGAATCAGATTCCAGCACTGTTAATTACTTAATGACCGTCCTCATTGTCGCTGAATGTTAAGGCGGGATCATTCATTTATATATTTTCATATTTCTTAGCTTTTTCATAGATTATTACCATCCTGCAAAAGTCTTTTTACTCATTGCATTTTAATGTTTCAGATTGTGAAATTATTAATATCATCAAAGATTGTCTGTAATTTCATTTAATAAAACTAAGGAAGGATTGTAACAATAGGATTGTTTCCTTTCTCATTCAGTTGTGGTTCCTCAGATGTTTTTGTCAGTTTTTGCAGAGTCAGACCTGGATGATCGGGAAACTCTCAAACATAAGTAGACCAGGCAAAATGAACGAGAAACAAAGTGAACCCTGTAGAATAGGGATGTTCAAAGTCTGTGCTAGAGAGCCACTATCCTGCAGGGTTTAAATTACCCTAATTAGCTGATCAACAGGCTTTTGCTGAAAAGTAATCATCAGAATCAGATGTGTTGAAGCAGGGAAACCTCTAAACCCTGCAGGACAGCGGTCCTCTAGGACCGACTCTGGGCAGACCTGCTGTGGGACATTTAGGAAGGACTCTGAGGCTGAACATCCTGGTGTTTTCATTTCCCTCATCCACTGCTCTGCTTCATGAACTGACATCCAAATAGAATTGAAGGAGTAACTGGTGTCTGTCACTTTCTTTCCTTTTTTTTGGCTTGTTTTTTTTTGACAGTAGGCTGACAGGAAAGGGGTTATGAGAGAGGGGGATAGACATGCAAGAAATGATCACAGGCCGGATTCATTTGCACCACCTGCACGCCCGTCTATCGTTTTAATTCAATGATCAGTCCATCATCTCTATCCAAATCTTCACCTTCTCTGCATTAACCTCGCATGGAGCACCCGCCCCCATTGTTCCCAGTGAGGAACAAGCAGAGAAGCTGTCTGATTCCAAGTTGGGTTGGTGCAGCCAAGATGTTGAACTTGGGCCAATGCATCTTAAACCTAAGATCTTTGACTTTCTACATAAAAGAAGAACCAGTTAATTAAAATCCTCTGAAAAGATGAAAAATGAAACTAAACTTTCAACCTGGTTTAATCGGTGTATTTGGCATTCATTTGAGAAGGAAACGAATATTCTGCTCTCAAAAAATAAGATATTATACTCTTCATGGGGGCTTTTTAAAGTGTATAATATGTTGGGTAGGAGGATGAGGAAAGTCTGGAAGCCTCTGCTGAGAATGTTGCCCTTGCGATCCGGTCCTGGATAAAGCGGAAGATGACAACTGTGAGAAATTATATTCTTGAAATAAGCTATTGAGTGTTTTTTATTTTTATTTTTTTTATATGACTTAAGAATAAACAATATTACTCCATTGGATAATTATCTGACTTACCTGCTCAAAACAAGGGAAATTACATTTGATTCAAGAAAAGTTATAGTTGCTTGATAATGTGTTTGATCATGAAATCGTTGAGCAGAAACAGAACTTTGGTCCCAAACCTGTTCCAAGTTCTAAAAGCATCAACCTAACCATGAACGTGATCTGAATCTGTGCTGCCATCAGTACCAGCACATTTCCAACCTATCAGAATCATTTCTATAGTGTTAATGCTTACTTCCACTATTGGGAAATACACACATCTGTAAAGATTGTTCATCATTGGCCCAGATTTTTCTATCTTTTTATTTTTTTCTGTAATAGCAGCAGCATGAAGGTTAGCAGGAAGCTTTGATGCAGTGATGGGATGTCCTGGTTTGTGTCAGACAGAGGCTGTGGTTCTGAGTTTATTTCCAGTAAAATCCTGATGGGTTCTCCTCTAATCAGATGTTTTTTATTCATGTCTGAGATTTTTTTATTTTTTTTTAAAAGAATCCACATTTTTTCATATTTACAAACACTTGTTAGAATCAAGCTGAACATCCAGCCATTTTTCTCACACAGCTTTTTGTTTTCTTCATGCTTTTTAAATGCTTTCAGTAGATTGGAAACGTGAACGGCAGTAAATCATCTCCGGATGGATGAGTGGTTGAAAAAAAATTGACACTGGGAAACAAAAGTGACTGAAGTTGAGTTTTATTTGGTGATATGGAGCCAACAAACCTTCCTGTTTCAGTCACATCCAACCTCTTTACAGCTTCTGGCATATTCAGTCGTCCTGAAGCCAATAAAGATGAAGCTGAGCAGGATAACAGCCAGTGATGGTGCACTTAGAGAGCTTTTATGCTGCATTAAGCCGTCCAACCCGTGAATTACCGCTGGGCTTTGAAGAGCTGTAAAACCAGAGATGGAGAAGCCTGATTGGTGCAGAGTGGTTAATTAGCTGCTTGTTTTAATTTCCCCTTTATTGTCCATCCTTGTCGTGGTTGACTGATCAGACTGATTTTTGATATTTTAGGCAGTTGGGTATTGACAGAATAATGGAAGTTTGAACTTTTTCCCATCTCAGTTTCTGCTTTTCTTTCCGCTCGATGTGGGAACAGATTTTATGCTCTATAATTGGAAGAGATCTCTGCTGTTCTGATTGAACCAGTAAGGATCCAGTAGACGTACTGGTGAATACATCCGGTCAGTTAGAGAGCGTCCCCTTTTACCCGTCGGTCTGTGAAGGTGAAGTCTAACTGGGGGATTCCTGCCTTTCCTCTCGGCCTCTGCAGACCAAAGCTGCTGAGTTTTCTGATGGTGAAGACTGCTTTGGTTCCTGTTCAGTTTGTGGATCGTTGGATCTCATTAATGCTCTGACCTCTAATGGCTTCCAGCTAGTCTTTATGAGCTCATCCTTTATGAGCTCCCTAATGGTTCTTTATCCTGAAGCCTAATTGATGCTTCATTACAGTGAAGACGATGGCGGGGTGCTAACCACAAAAGTCTCCGCTCTGTTTGGTTGCTGCTGACAAAGCTAACATCTTTCCTTCATGTCTGAACAGCCGAAGCTCAGATTTGATCCAAATGGTTGTCCCTGTGTGTGTTTTGCACTCTTTACTAGCTAAGTTTTGCAGAACTGAAGCTTTGCAGATGAAGCAGAGAACATCTTTTAATGAATTATTTATTGTTTTTACCAAATCCCTTCTGAAAGTGACGGAAATGTTCCTCCCTTTCAGGCATGGTGGATTTTCCCCCTAAACTTTGCAGACTTATCTTCATCCTTCTCCCAAAAAGCTAGTTTGTCATCTTATCACCTTTATTAATCCTTTATCATACCGTTATATCAATGCATCCCAACAACATTATTGTTAATTACTTCCTTCACTGTTAATACCATGAAAGCATGGATGGATGTTAATAATGAAGCAAACATTAAATCTAGTGGCTGTTCAGCGATAGAAACCAAACTTCTGGGTGTCTAAGATGTGAGGATAGCAGCAGCAGCATGACCCACCTCCATCAGTACCACTGCATCATTATTGGCTGGTTCATTTTGGGTTGGTTCTGGAACAGTCAGAGCCGGTGTTCTGTCAGACCAGCTTACCTATAGTCAATACAAATGAGTAAGACGTCAGATTTGCGTTTATCGCTTTAGTTTTGTACGAAAAATAGACTTTAAACTACCTCGACGGGCGTGATTCCCTTTATTCATGTACAAAAAAAAGAACAATTTAGGGTCAGATTGTCATATTCTTTAAAAAGCACCAAAAAGTAAATAATTAAATAGTTTTTTTTTTACATGACTAAAGGGATTCATGTCGTTGAGGTAGTTTAAAGTGTATATTTCGTACAAAACTAAAGGGATGAATGGGGATAAACTAATGGGATAAACTGTTATTGACTATGGATATGCTGGTCTGACCGGGTATGCTCATCAGCCATCGGTAGATCTGATCTGGCTAGTTTGTTCTCAAGTTGGATGATTTTATTTTGTAACAGTCCAAACATTAAATCAGGTTCTAATGAGCAGCAGGAAGGATTCATCCTTAGTTTGATCAGTTTATATTTATGTGAATCTTAAGAAAAGCTTGACTTCTATTCAGTTTCATAAACTATTGTTTGAATTAAACTGGTTTGCTTCAAATTGATCGAAACATAAACGTCCACATTTTAAGAGACGTCCCCCCCCCCATCTGGAGCTCTGTAAGACCATCCTGCTGCTCCACTGATCCCGGGTCAGAACCCCTCTGACGGCAGCATGACTCCACTCAGATGGCATCTCTGACCCCCCCCCTCTCTCAATGCTCCCTCTGTCTGTCCCCGTTTGGATGAGGGACATGGGTGGGACTGAGCAGGACACCGTCCTAGGTTTGGTCCTATCAGATGGGCTCAGTGGTTCTGAACTGACCCAGTTCGGTACTGTCCCATTGCGAGACTTGGAGCCATGAACGCTGGATTCATCTTTTGGATGTGGAGGTTCTGACCTCGGCGGTCGCTCTTACTTATGCTGGACAGGATGTGGGTTCGTCCTGCAGGCTTTAGTTCTGCTTTCTGACTCCCGATGTTCTGGACCGGTTACAATGGAGCGAGCCGGCCTGGGTCAGCAGTGACAGGAGGTATTGGTTCAAAACAGAACCAAAACATGTTCCTCAGCTTGTTGTAAAGCTGGATCTCAGTTCCAGCCTCTTTGGTTAAATCCTGTCTAACTGGAATAAGGAAACCATCTGGAGAAAAGTTAGATTTTATTTCTGTTCCAGAGAAACCTGAGATTATGCTGGATTACACAGCCCTGGATGAGACCTGCTGTTTACCAACATGGAGTAGAACTGCCTGAACTTTCTGGTATTGGGGCTGAAACTGCAGAGGAATCTGCAGAACCTGCTGCAGCCTGCTTTCATTTGAAAAGAAAACACATTTTTCTCCTGAGAGGTTATAAAAAAGATTCTTGCAGGTATTGTTTACAACATTCCCTAATTATTTTGATTTTTGTGCGATAGCAGCTCCCAGTTTTTTTTAACCTTTTTTGCACTTTTGGTCTTTAGGAATCCAAATATCTGTCAAATCTGACAAAAAAAAAAAAAAATCAGATTTAAATGAGTCACTCTGTTGATTCAGGTGGAATTCCAGACTTACTTACTGACAAAAGTAACAGAGAGCAGATCTCCTTTAGTTTATTAACCAGCAGCCAAGTTTGGATGCCCTTAGAGCAGATGGTCAGTTCTTTAATCTGCTGACCAGCAGTGTGCAGCTAACTTGTACAGTAGGAGCTGTTAACCTTGCTACAGCTGAGTAGGACTTCACTAACAGGACTTTAAAGGTTTCTGTTTTGCCCTTTTCTCCTCTTTAATGAACCCAGCACAGAGGATGCTCACATCAGCACGGAGAGTCCATGGATCATTTTCAGGATGTCATTGTTGTTTTTAGGTTGCAGAAACCCAGATCTCACTTTCTCTATGCAGAGACTCTGAGGTGATATTCTCCTGCAGGGCAGATCTAAATCAGAGCGCATCTGGTCAGACTGAATCAGATTTCTGGTTGTGTTGGATGCTAATGTGCTGGGATGCTACATGGTTGATGCAGTACCTGCAGCGCTCCTGCTAACCTGTAAGCTCTCTGTCTGTATGCAGCAGTGATGAAGTGAACAGGCACTGAGGTGAGAGCTCAGAAAGCTGAGGAACAGGAAGGGGCTGGATTCTGAAGCCACTTTTCTGGTTTCTTTACTGTTCATTTAAAGCAAGCGTCTTCATCTTACTGTAAGAACAGATGTTTTTTGTTCTGGTGGCGTTGTCCTCTGCATTTAACTCAGAGCTCTGGGTCTTAGTGTAGCGGCAGCATGTGGGGGGGTTTAGCAGCCCTCTCAGGACAGAGGCTCCCTGCTCCAACCAAGCTACCACTCCTTTATACTATTGTTATAAGTTCTATAGTTATATTTTCTACTGGAGCCTTATTTTTATTTTTCTAATGCCCAACATCAACACTTATTCTCCCAATTTAGATTCTTATTATAACAGTTTAAAACCAGGTTCAGTCTAGAGGTGAATGGTGGAATAGATTCAGTATCTGGAGGTTAGATTTAGTCGAATATTTCTGCTGAGTTACTCCCAGCCGTTCGTTTGGTACGACCCGAACTTTTCCACGTTGTCTCATTTCCAGCAGACTTCAATGCTTTTTTGACGTCTGCCTGTTTTCACACGAAAGCAGGAAGCTTGGAGACAATAAATTGGATTTCTTTATTTTGTTATACTGGTATCAACCGATATGTGAAACATTCAGCAGCGCTCATTTATTGAAGCTCCCTCCGTCCTCCTTATCAGCAGCACACATCTGACCAGTCAAAATAATCGGTATCTGTACTAAAACCGGCTGCAGTCCATCTCTACTTGGAATATATCAGCCAACACTTGTTGCCTCTAAGCCGCTGTGTTCATCATGACCTGCAGTGATTTTGATGACTGTAAATGATACATTTAGTTTTCATATGGATTTAACTCCATGGATGAAATTCAGCTCAACCTTTTCCCCTCAGAGGTGATCTAATTGGTCCACCTGTGTTCATTCAGAAACCCAATTGTTCTCTGGTCCTCTGAGCTTCCTTAGAAAACATCAGTGAACATCGAGGAGCTCCCCCCTAATGGGTCAGACTCTGAAGCAGAGCTTCATCATAGAACTAAGTGAGAAGAAGTGGAAGCTGAATGGTTTGTCTTCTGCAGGGACACAGAAGCTGAGTTCCAATTAGAGTCATAGGTTAGCATGTCCTTGTCAAAGTCCAGCCCTACTCTAAAGTCTGTGGCTGAAAGCTGCGGTTCAGGGGCTCTACTGCTCTGCTGCTGTGTTCTGTTTTCCAAAACGTTGTAGAAACATCTCAGAAGTTCAATGACTTGAAGCGGTCAGACAGCCTACCGCCTGGGTTCCACCAGAACCGGGCCTGGCTGAGCCTTTCTGACCCACTTAGCATGCCGCACACATCTCACTCCACCTTCACGTTGAACACAGAGGTTTCACCTGTTGGTACCTTCAGCTCACATCTACTTTAGTAGCCCAGAACTGTATCTCATGTGTTTTAAATGTTTCTTGAATTGCAGGGTTTGGCGTTTCTGTTGCTTATACATTGCAGACCTTAAGCTCTGGCTGTTGGTGCTTGTTGGACTAAAAGTTATATTTTTAACGTCAGCAGAACCAATGCCAAACATTTGTTCTGTAATTCTAGCAGCTGAGGCCAAATGAACGAGAAACAAAGAGTGTGGGTTGTTTACCACCAGAGATTCTTCAGGTGTGGAAATCAGGTTCCTGCTGAAGTCTGTCAGTGGTTTTGGTTTTCACAGCCTCACCATAAGTTAACCCTAACCCCATAGCCCTACCCCTAGCTCTCCCTGTCTTCCTTTCAGCTGCTTTCCTCTACTTAAATCGAAACTTTAGTGAACTGTTTTTTATTTTTGCAGAGACAGCAAAATGCCTGTGAAAGGAAACGGACAATTGCTTGTTTCTCTTTATAGATTTGGTCGTTCACTAAAGTCACAGTGTGAGAGCAAACTATGTGGCTTTTGTTCTGGCTAACCCAGACGCATAGTTCTGGTTTCAGGCTTGTTCCCTCTGGGTCTGGCTGTTCTTTAGTGAGGGCATCACAGCCAGTGAAAAGGGCCCAAAATGAGGCGTTTTGGGGTAATGTTGGAACATGCATCTAACCTTTGACCTCCTTTCTGTTCCCACCCTGCAGGCATGGAAGAAGCGCTGGTTTGTTCTCCGAAGCGGCCGAATGACAGGCGACCCGGATGTTCTGGAGTACTACAAGAATGACAGCGCCAAGAAGCCCATTCGAGTGATTGATCTGAACTTATGTCAACAAGTATGTTTGGTTTCTCTCCCACCTACTGAACTCTAATCCAGTTGACACTTTACTACATTTCTGAGCCGCCTTTAGTCCAAAACAAAACAAAACAAAACAAAGACAGTAAGGTCTGATCCAGAGTTCTATCTGATAAAACATTTGATCAGATTTTTTATGTTTGAAGCTGTTTTCTCAAAGCCGCTGGTAGCTTCTGTGTGACGAGTATGGAGAGAAATCTGTTCCAATATTATTCAAAGCAAAAAAAATGCTTCAAAAAAGGAAAAAATACAAAACTTTTGTTTAAAAAAAGGAACTTTAAAGGCTTCCTTAAACAAAGAACTCTATAAATTGAGCACATTAAAAAGGGTTGTGAGAGGAATTTCTAATCTGTATCCAAATGTTTTCACAATATTTTTATTGTTTGCTTTTTCATATTTAATTTTTTTTTTTTTTCCCCAAATGTTTTTAGTTTTTTTTTTAAACCTTTTATTAGATTTTACTTTTAAGTTTTGCTTCAGATTTAGTCTTTAAAAATAATAAAATCAGAGTTTTACAAATTTCCTTCCTTTTTTCAAAATCTGGCCCTCAACCTTCCTGGGTGGTCAGAGCGCGGACCAATAGAAAAGCTGCTTTGTGTTCATCCACTTAGAGCAGACTCGTTTCTATTGGTTCGCTCATAGCAGACTCGTTTCTATTGGTTCGCTCATAGCAGACTCGTTTCTATTGGTTCGCTCATAGCAGACTCGTTT
>NW_015152004.1:31251-53744 GCF_000732505.1 Cyprinodon variegatus | reverse complement strand
TTCTATTGGTTCGCTCATAGCAGACTCGTTTCTATTGGTTCGCTCACAGCGGACTCGTTTCTATTGGTCCTTTAAAGATCTTCTTAAATACAATCTGCTGCGTTCAGCTTTGCTCCCCTAATCGCAGTTTCCAGCTCCTCAACAAGCTGCTGCTTTTCCAGCAACATTCTTTCTCCACTTTCTTCACGCAGCAATCTTTTTCTCATTCATCTTCTGGCTTCTGTCGGCTCCCGGCCAACCACAACGGGACATTTGGCCACGTGATCAGGGGCGCCCATTTAGTATTTAAAATTTACTATGATAAAGCAGCAGCTCAGACTAGAGCTGTAGAGCTCAGCTTCCTGTCTGTGGTGGACATCGTTGCTCACAAGCTGTGGCTCTCTCTGATCGGCTCAACTCGCCTTCATCCAGAGCGTACGTCAGTGACAAACGCTGCAGTCACACACTGCTACATATATCCAAATACTTTAAATGAGTTAAAATATCAGATCACCCTTATTAAATGAAATTATACCCTGGTTTATATTGGTGTTTATTTATTGACGGATCAGAGTTCAGTGAAATTGCAGATCCGTCTATTATATGTCATTTCTCTTGGTCATGTAGAATGATGCAGCCATGCTGTAGGAGCAATTACTCCTCCTAATCTCTGAAATATCCCAGCTCTACAGAGCAGAGTCCATCTCCTCTGTTAACCTGCTTCTCTGTAGAGTTCAAATTAGAGTGGATGTCTCTGAGCTCCTGTGGACCTTCTTTAGAGGAGAGTTTACTCAGTCCTCAGTGTTTGCTGCCACCCGGTCCTCCCTCAGGTGGAGGGTTTTGAACTGTTCTTTGCTGCTGTTTTCCTCCAAGTTCACTTAGGTTATAGTGAGAATGATTTTAGCTGCAACTGAAGCAATTTTACTCTGGAATTGAAAGGTTTGACAGAAATAATAACGATCTGTTAATTGTTTGGGAATCTAATCCATTTCAGACTAGTTATATTCCAACACCCTTTCTTATTGGTGTCAAACTAGACGCCTCTCTGTGACCTGCTGCTGGAGAAAATGGAAAATGAAATGCAAAGCTTCCATATTTTACCCAGCTGAAGGTACATTTTAAGCTACATCTGTCGCCTTCAGCCATCTGAAGTTAGTTGATGTTATCTGATAGCTATTTTGGGTGGAGAACCAGTTGGTAGTGCTGGTTTGTCTGGGAGTGTGAATCCAGATAATTTCTCTTTGTAGGTGGATGCTGGGCTGACCTTCAGGAAGAAGGACTTGGAGCACAGCTTCATCTTCGACATAAAGACCATCGACCGTGTTTTCTACCTGGTGGCCGACACAGAGGACGAAATGAATAAGTGGGTTCGCAACATCTGCGACATCTGTGGCTTCAACCCTACGGACGAAGGTGAGGATTGCTGCATGTGGTGTTCTGTTGGTGTTAATGCGGAGCCCCTACCCACAGTTCAGGCGGGGATTTGAGTAAAGGCACCCTTAGACGTCCAGTCCTGGTTCAGCTTAGGTCCATAATGTCCAGCAGTGATTTCTGGGTTCCACCAAAGACTACCTTTATTGCAGCAAAGCAACAAGAACATCCAGGCTCTAGAAATCTGGACCAGATTTTCAAGTTTAAATAACCATTTTCATAAATTCATATCAAAGGAATTGCAGCTACACAAGAAAAAACAAAGAAACAAAAACTGTAGGACAGCAATACCCAAATGAATATTACTGGGTTAGTGTGGTTCTGTGTAACAGCTGAGGTCCAATGATGATGGTCAATAAATCAACTCTTCCTTAGAAAATCAGTAATGTTACTGCAGATAAGATTCAATCAGAGGGTAATTTTGCCTTCTGAAGAAACGAGGCGAGCGCTCCTTCAAACCTCAGCTCACTTCTCTATAAATGAACAGGCGTGACTTTGAGGAGGCCGTAACCACAAAACCAAAGACACAACAGATTCAGATATTTAGTCTGATTTGTTATTGTGTTGGCTACATCAGCTTAAAGTCGTAGGGAAGTAATATTTAAATGTCAAATCATTCTAGCTTAAACATGTATATAAATGTACTCTTTATAAGACTATATTGTCCAAAAAGTTAGAAAATTTCCATTTAAAAAAAATCCTGTCTTTTCGTTATCTTATGCAGGCCAGTTAGTTGTACGTCAGCTTGTACACCTAAATTAGGCCAATCATATATCAACGGTCATCTGTCAATCAAATTTTTTCGGTCATAGCATCTCGATTCATATGTCCCAGCTGATGTATGCAACAGTTGAAATAAGAAATAACAATAACGGGGATGGACGTCTGTGTCTTCAGCAGGCGTAGAGCTAACAGAACTTGCAGCGTTGCGAGGCGAGGGCTGAAAGATGTACGGCTGGAAGCCTTCTACACCAAACCAAGCTTCTGCCGCCCTGGCGTCCTCTTCCACAACAGCTTCGTCTCTGCTTTCCTCCTCTAAATAAAAAATGTATGACGGAGGAAACTCATCCACGCCCTCCGACCCAAAACTCTCCTCCTCTTGCATGTTTCTGCTGTCCATAGCGTTTCTTGACAGTGTCGTTGCTAACTGCTACTTGGTCGCAATGTTATTTCCCATTGGGAACCTACTAGCACTAAGTTGCTAACTGGTTAGCAAGATGCTTTCAACAAACCGGCAACAACCAAACTGCTTGCGAACCTTCTGCCACAACAATCCTGCCCCCTGGATAAATGACCAATCACATTCACTTTATTCACTCGGGTAAAGCCGGGCACCACTCGGGAGAATTCAGAAATGCGGTTGGAATAGCCGCTTCCTTACAACTTTAAGTTTGAAAGAAACATTTAGATAAAATATTATCTTTCTAATGCATTACAATTCATTTCATGACATATATGTTATAACTTCATGCATTTGGACCAAATGACGGAGCCCCTTGGTGCTGGGTTCAACAAAGAAGACACAGTTTGAACCTGGATCTGACCAGACTGAGTTCACTGGATCAATCGTCATAGTAACCAAGTCAGACTTGGATCTAGTGAGCTTTAGGAAAGAATGACAAACTAAGCCTGACTTAAAATCTTGGCCTGGCTTAAAAAACTATGCCTGACTTAAAAACTAAACCAGTTTGATGAAACCGCTCTCAGGCTCCTTTGCAGGCTCTCTGAATGTTCTCTGTACGCAGGGTCATTGTTCAAACCTTTAGTTCAGGTTAGCAGCCATGAGGCCTGAAATGTTAAGCTTCACTGCTGGTTCTTAAAATTCATTGGCTCTCTAATGGTGTGTTCTCAGAGACAGTTTGGAGGCAGAGCTGAGCTGGATGTGCAGGAAAGTCTCTGTTCAGCAGAGTTTTCAGCCAAGGCCTAATGAAGCATGAGAGCACGGAGGCTCACGTTACTCTTGTTCCCGGTTCTGGATAATCAAAGCATTGTGTGCCTGCAGGTCTTGCTGACTTTCTCTCGCTGCTGGCCTTTTATCTGCTTCTCCTTCCCTCCTGTTTGTCTCTGAGCCAAGCTGCTAGCTGTGCTGTTTGTACTGTGCTCTTAGCTGTCTTATTTCTTCTCCTCCGCTGTGTGATTGCAGTCGGTCGTCTCATTGAACTTCAGGAGAATGATTTCCTCTTTGAATCTTTGTAAATCAGTCGCTGGTTATGCTGCTGCAGGGTCCTCCCTAAAAAGCAGACCTCTTCTTCGTTCTCATGGCTCATGTTGCAGGGCAGCGATGATATATCAGCTTTTCATTTTTTTCTTTTCCAGAGCTAGTAGAGCTCACTTCTAACCCAGCATGAGGAAAGCAGCAGATTGAAGGAGAAAGCGGCTGCACTCATGAAACGCCGTCCTTGGATCGCTCTGTTCCTCTCTCTCTATTTGTCTGCTTGCTTTTCTCTGCATGTGTGACCCAGCTCCCACTCGAGTGGGGCTATCCTGATGTTTAGAGTAGATATTTGAGGAAAGACAAAGGCCGACGATCTGCTTAGAGACTGGAAAGGAATATAAAATCAAGAAACAGCTTGGGTCAAAAAGCAAAATAAAATACATCAAATATGTATCAGAACTAGAAGTTCATGCCTTAATTTTTTTTAAACTAAATTAGCTGATCAAAAGTTTTCACACCCCATAATATGTTAGTTAAACACAAATATTTCCTTTACTTTGACCTTTAGGTTCAAGCTGCTATTAAGTTTCATCTGTTGCTCGTTTGATGCTAAAGCAGATTAACTCTGGATGTCATTTATTCAGGAGTATCAGAGAAAAAAGGGCTTTGAAAAGAGATGATTTTAAAGTTAACTGATTTTTATTAGTGTAATATCTCCCAGTTAGGCTGTTTCTTCATCCCAGTTTATCCCAGAGTGTGCTGCTGTGGCGTGATGGAACATTTCTGAGGCGATGAGTAGGACAGAACGAAGCGACGTAGAGATGAAGAAATGTCTGTCAGACTTTTCTAAACAGAGGCTGCAGTCAGAGGTTTTGAAAAAAAAAAAAAAAAAAAAAAGCTTTAAGTCGCTGTGCGACAAAGCAGCGACCTTGACAAAGCGGAGCATCAATCAGGATGATCTTGTTCCTGCAAAACTTTTCATTGGCTGGAGCCGTGGATACTTGTTGATGAGGTGGCAGCGCATGCCGCCGCTGATTGCCTCCTCGTTCTCCATCTAACAACGTTTCTTTCTGGCTGATCCGAAGGTGTTGAACGGCTTTGGTTCCCTTTTGGACACACAGCAGATGTTGATGCTGTTCAGCTCGAAGGTTCCTGTACGCCGCTGTGGTGTATTAATATGAGGTTGCTAGGCAATGCCCCGAGTCAATCTCCTCTCTGATTATGTGAGTTTAGGTCTGAGCTGCTAGGTCTCAGAGATCGGACCGGGCTCCTCATACCGCCTCCTTCAGGTATCGTCCAGTGTGCTAGAAGCCAGACCCAGACTGATCTCCACTGTCTAGTCGGTCACATCCTGATGGTTCTGGGCCTCCTAATTACTTTAAAAAGTCAGATTTAAGACTATTCTTCCTTTCACATGAAGATCAACCTCCGATTCTATTGTTAGAAACTCTAGGAACCACAAAGGAACCTGCAGACTGGGAGGAACATTAGGAATTAAGAATAAAGCTGGAACTTAATGGTAAATAACTTAAGGGAAGTCGAGAGGAACCATTTACATTTGTAAGTTTAACCAGAGTTGAATCATTGAAGAAATATCAATATACTTCAGAGATCTTTGGAGACAGCAGACCAGGCCTAAAGCTTGGCCTATAC
Organism: Cyprinodon variegatus; assembly: GCF_000732505.1. Lineage (NCBI taxonomy): Eukaryota > Metazoa > Chordata > Actinopteri > Cyprinodontiformes > Cyprinodontidae > Cyprinodon > Cyprinodon variegatus. Next base: position 48,526 of record NW_015152004.1, on the reverse strand, counting down.
ATGTTCCCAGCGGAGGAAAAAAACCTTTTTGGCCTCCCAGCACCTCCAAGGAGATTTAAACTGACAAGCCATGAAGGAAATGGTCCTTAATGATGAGGCCGGTCTGCTGCGACCAATCCTCAGTTTTTATGAGTGGGAGAGAAACTGAATGGAGGAACATTTTGGTAAAAGAGAAAAGCTGTAACCATCAGAAACCGTATACATAAAAAAATTAAAGGCACCAGACACGACACAATAAAACTTAAATTAAACCAAACCTCTGTGAAATCAAACTGTTCACTGACTGACAATCAATTTCACATGTTGCTGTGCAAATGGAACAGACAACAGGTGGAAACTTTTGGCAATTAGAAAAACACTCAATAAAGGAGTGATTCTGCAGGTGGGATCATAGACGACTTCTCACAAACCTGCTTTCTGGCTGATGTTTTGTTTACCTTTGGATATTGTTGGTGCTTTCATACTCGTGGCAGCATGATACGGACTCTACAACCCACACAAGTGGCTCAGGTGTTGCTGCTCATCCGAGATGTCAAATCAATGCAAGCTGTGGCAAGGAGGTTTGCTGTTTCTGTTAGTGTAGTGTCCAGAGGGCGGAGGCGCCACCAGGAGATACGTCAGTACAGCACGAGATGTGGAGGAGGCTGTAGGAGGACAACTACCCAGCAGCGGGACGGCTACCTCCTCCATTGTGCAAGGAGGGATGGGGGAGCACTGCCATGACTGACATTAGGTACTGAGAGGAGATCCTCAAACCCCTTGTGAGACCATATGCTGGGCATTTGGCCCTGGGATCCTCCTAATACAGGAGATTGCTAGACCTCATGTGGTTTGAGTGTTAGCAGTTCCTGCAAGATGAAGGCATTGAAGCTATGGACTGGCCGGCCCGTTCCCCAGACCTGAATCCGTTTGAGCACACATCTGGGAAATCATCCATCCATCTTCTTCTGCTTATCCGGGGTCAGGCCTTAATTGAGTGTTCCCTTTATTTTTTTGAGCACTGTATAATACATACTTCCATAAAACAAACTAATTAGTGAATTAGTGATTGAGCTATTCTTTTTAGATAAGATCTTGTTGAGCCACAAATCCAGCTGATTAATTAAGCTACTACAGATGCTGAAGTAAAGCAGGTCCAGGGAAAAAGCATTGGATATCGTCTGAAATTCCAATATGCTGGATCTCTATTCGCTGTATTTATGCAAAGTTACATTATACTCTGACCTCTTTTTCTAATCCTACGTCTTCAAATTAACAAAAAAACAAAAAACAAAACAAAACTACATCTACTAAAAATGGAACTACATTGGCTCTATAAATGTTTTACATAAACCATCTAGGAACTTTTTGTGATTGTTTATTTTTATGCAGATGATGTAGTTGTTAATTATACTGGAGCCTCTTCTACTGATGCAACTGAAAGCCTCTGTAGCTATCAAATCATCTTTATTGTCTTAAACTTGTTCTTAATACTAATGGCATCAAATGAATATACATTTCCAGCTTCAGGAAACCTCAATAGATCCCCTCAGTGTTCTCTTGTGGATGAAATTAAATAGTGCTTGGTCACATGTGAAGATATCTGGAAAACATCACTTTCAAACCTTTTGGAAAAAACGGCTAAAATGTTTGGTCCAACCTTTTGGGCTGATGGACTGTGAGATCTGTCGTAGATTGTCGCTTCTTCTCCAGATGTTGGACTGTCCGTCTATCTCTGTTTTCTGAGGTTCTATGCAATCTGTAAAATGTCAAAACACAAACACTGATTTAATTTTTACTGGTGGGTTGGTCCGCTTCAGCTGCTCAAAGATTTCTCACTTATTCATTTTTATTTAGAAGGCCTTGCTTAGTCTACTGCGGCCCATTCCGGTTCTGAAATGACCCTGAGAGATGTGGACCCGTATAGCTTTCTCTCACAATTCTGCTTCTCTTTGTCTCTTTCTCAGAGTGAATTAGAGCAGAAATTATCTGCTTCCTCCCAGCATCAGAAAACGTTTAAATTAAATGAACTTGTCTCTCTGAGTACTGTTACCTTCAAATTAAAGATTCTTGAGGCTGATTTAATAATCTGAAAATGTTCTGTTAAAAGAAAGGATTTTAATTTCAGAGGACCCCCTCAGTTTGAATAAAGCTTAAGTGTTCAAATATTCTCTGTAATTAACCTTCATCTTTCCTCCTGCAGATCCTACTAAAAGTATTCAGCAATCGGCCGCTGTGGTGGACACCCCCCCACACCCAGTTTTAGGTAACATGGTCGGTCCAGGAGCGTCGATGCTGGGGGGGATCCCTCCCCCGTACCAGCCGGTCAGTGTGAGACACTTGGACTCCCAGTCCAGTTCAGAGGACCCCCAGGATTACCTGTGGCTCGCCAACTGTGAGAGCAAAAAGCCAGAACCCAACAGGTGCGTTTGGCTGAAGCCTAATAAAGTCATTTTTTTATTCCAGTTTCTAAGAGATTGAAACCAAAAATATATTAAATTGTTTTGGTGGTTAATATTTTTGTTACCATCTAATGTAACTTAAAACAAAGTTGTGAATTGACAGCTTTTTGTCCAGATTAGATGAAGCCTGTAAACATGTTCCTTCAACGCTCATTTTAGGTCTTTCAGATGAAAAACAAAGCAGAGCAAAAGACGAGGCATCAAACTGATACCCCAGTTAACAAACTGCAAATTCTGATTGAATGAAATGATCAGAAAATGACAAAGATTCACGATGAGGATTAAATAAATGTGCAGAAATTTAGAATCTACTTGATTAGAGCATAGAAAGAATTATTATCCACAGCGGAAAAAAACCTAATCAGATTATTCCACCAATGACAAGGTTCCTCAAACAATCACAATCTTTAAACACACAGGTGTCAGAAAGTCAAAGAATAAACTCACTTATTTTATTAATAATTATGTTTGCAGTCTTTACTGTTGAGTCTTTAGTGCTTATTGGCAACCAATCAGCTGCTGATAGCCACCTGTTGCCTGGCAACTGCTGTTTTAAGTCACTGTTACTTTAACAGACTTTTGTTTTTGTTTTTTTATCTCTGTTTGCTTTTTTAACTCTTTGTTCATCTCTTAGCAGCAGAAAAGGGCGTTCTCCTTTCATTTAGCTGACCTGTAGTTTGTCAGCAACAGGTGGGGCAGGGGCAGTACTTTTAAGCGTCTGGACAGAAATGTTCTTAAACCTCAGTAGCATCATTGGCCTCTTTGTCCAGAGAGGAGAGGGTGTATAAATGATGAAGCTCCAGGGGAACCTGTAGTGTTTTAACCTCTCTGCTGCTGTCTGTAGCCCAGCGGAGCCTCGGCCTCCGTTGGGGGGCGGTCAGGAGTATTTGCTCCTGGAGGAGTGTGGGAGCAGGACTCTACCTCCACACAACAGTCAGTGAGTGTCCAGAAAGCGGACTGGACCCGCCTGCCTGCCTGTGTGGAGTGCTGCAGATGGATGAGATCTAACTCAGTAATAAAACAAGCATGTTTGGACTCCTGCCGGCGCCGTTTCACTGGGCTTTACTGGGTTTGACCAAAGTTACACTAACACGGCAGAAGCAGCTAGATTAGATGTTGATGGATTAAGTCTGGGTGGAGTGAAGGTTTGCTGTGACCCTGGGGGGGATGGGGGTGGGGGTTCTGCTCCTCTCATCCACCTGTGTTCTGTCCTCAGAGTTCACGCCGAGTGCTCCAAGTCTACCTCCTCAGAGACGGACCTGAACGACAACCTCCCATCCCACCGCACGCCTACGTCCGCCTCCTCCTTACCCAAACACGCTTCGCACAACGGCTTCTTCCCGCAGCCTCCAGCCTCTGCCCCCTCCTTCTACGACTCTCCTCCGTCCCGCGGCGCCTCCCTCTCCTCTGATGCCGGCATCTACAGCCTCCCTCGCAGCTACTCCCAAGATACCGTGCTGCTCCCCAAGTCGGCCACATCCCCGCCGCCCAACCCAGACGGTGGCGATGCCTCCGAACTATATGTCTTCAACACGCCTTCCAGAAAGACATCGTGCGTGGAGACGCAAATGAGAAATCTTTCCATTAGCTACGACATACCGCCCACGCCAGGCGCCAACTCGACCTACCAGGTACCCCGCACGCTGTCGTCATCGACGGGTGGCCCGGACAGCGGGGGGGATGTGGTCCCCCCTCCCAGACCGCCTAAGCCGTCGCTCAGCTCCACCCCAGGACTCCCACCGCCTCCTGCTGAGCGCTCGCCCACGGACACCTACTGCGTGCCGCGCTCGGCCTCGGAGACGGACGGGAACTACTGTGTGCCGACCAGCGCCGGGAACAAGGCGCTACGCAGCAACACCATCGGCACCATGGACAGCTCACGCCTCCGTAAAGGTTGGTGCTTCGAAAAGTATTCACACTCCAGAACTTCTCACTTTCAGATTTTAAAAAATGTCTTTTTACTGATACTTTATAACACTGAGCAGCCACCTTCTGCGGGGCGCCGCCCTTTGATCCATCCCTCACTGATACACTGAGATTATTCCAGAACCCCCACCTGTAGAAGAGCTCCTCTGTGTGTAAAGTTGTGTTAGGTTGAATCAAAGAACAGTGGTGGCAGCATCATGCTGCGGAGCTGCTTAGAGCTCAGACTGAGGTTCACCTTCCTCAACATGAGAGCCGCAGCCAACCTTCATCCTGCTAATAGAGTCAACTGTCGATTCTTTTTTGGTTTAATAAAGGGACTGCGGAAGGTGCCTAAATTATTATCTGATACAGAATTTAAACGAGCTGAAAATAAAACTACGTCACTGCAGGAGTCCTGGATAGAACAGAGAAGAAAGCTTTTCATCGTGAATTTAAAATGTGTTTAATGCATCATTACTTCTCTGATTGGTTCTCAGCTAACAACTGATCCATAACTGAATTACACAACCATCAGAGTTGTCAAAAGTATTCATGTTTAATACTCTAGTAGAGGTATACATTCTACTGTTTAAAATTCCTTTTGTAGAAGAGTATAAACTCAAGCTTTTTACTCGGGTAAAAGTGTAAAAGTACCAGTTTTAAAACTACTTGGAGTATGAAAGTTAAAGCAATCCTGAAGCTTTAAACCTTAAACTGTACTGCCCTATTAAAGGAACATTTTTCTAAAATTCTGGATGATAACTTCCATATACTTAATTTTATGAGTTTTATACCTATCGGCAGCTATGTCAAATGTAACTTTACATTATCTTGAAAAATCTATTTATATAACCATAAAGAAATTGCCTGGATGAATCTAATTATTTTGATGTTTTGGTTTTTTTTTTATACCAACAGGCCATAAACAAAATGGCTTAAATGAAACGAAACAAATGAGTTTATTTCTAAAATATAAGGAGTAGAAAGTAGAGATAATTCCAAAAAAAAAAAAAGAAAAGGAAGGAGTAGAAGTAAAAAGCTGTTTAAAAACATATGTACCCCATTAAAGTCTAGATAGCCAAATTGCTACTTAGGACATTTTGTCAGTTATTGTGTGATTGATCTGATTAATTGTGTCAGCCCTGCTAACTGTGCTGCCAAGGCGATGGGAGTCTGAGATGGAGGCGCAGTCATCTGTCCACTCCTACATTTAACTGAATATATTTTGCTATGCAGAGATTATTTAGAAAAGAATTTACATTATTCAGAGCCTCCAAACTTTCAGCAAAGCCGGCAGATATGCTCCTAACGGTTATTCCCATGCAGGGGGTCTTAACCCCAACACCTGCAGCACTTCTACGCTTCATTAACCTAATCCTACTAAAGGCTTTGGCCTGGAAACTCCCATAAAGGGTTTTTAAAGTTTGGGGGAGAACGTCCCAAAATATAAGCAAAAGAAAATCTCCAGGGAATTTAGGTTTTGCCCTAAACTCTAATATTTAAAGTTCTGAGAGATCTACCTTCAGTGTTTAGTAATTTACCCATACTTTGAGATGTTTTGGTAGTTCCCTAAGGGAAGCAAAAAAAATACAAAAAAACAATGTGCAGTGATCAAATAAGATAATTTATTTAACAAACATCTGAAGCAGGAAAGGAAGTTTTAACATGTAACCAAAACAAATGAGTTAAAAGAAAGGGAAGAAAAACATCTCTTGCCACTCTTTATGCCCCCTTGTGGGGGAAAAAGGAAGTTCTTCCAGAAATCATTTAAACCAAAGATGATCTGCTCCTCACTTATCAGAAACAGGAAGTAGCTCAGATTGATCAGGGTTCACTTTCAGCAGCTGGAGCTGCAGACGTTTCCTCCTTCATCTGCCTGAGCTACAGTTTCATTTCTAAATTAATTCTTGGATTTTGTTTCCTTGATTGTGCAAAAAAGGAACTAACGTGAGAACAAATAAAAACTGCTGGAGTAGGGTGAAAAAATTAACCCACATTTATTGGCAGGAATCTGTCAAATTAATTGCTTTATAGAGATTTTGGGGATATACTATAAATATATCTTTAAAAGACCTAAATATTTATATATAAAAAAAAGTTTTCCTCCCAGAAATTTTAACTAAATGGAAATGAGACATTTTTAGTGTAAATCTAAAGCTTATCTCAATAAATTCAGTTGTGTTGGTTCCTACAGAGGTTCTTTCAGCCTCTGCTCTGTCAGCCTGGCGAGGCGTTAAAGTTCTTCACCAGCGTACACAGTGAGGAAGATGGCGAGAACCAGCTCTAGAGCTCACTGCCAGAGAACCACAGCGTCCTGCACTGTTCCTGACTCTGGGTCAGGATGAAACAGCATGAAAAGTGAAAGCCTAGGATTCTTTCATTGTCTTTATGTTCTCACTATGTTTGAGTTTTCTTAGACGTTTAAAGCTTTTGTAAAATAAGAGTTTACAATCATTTCTGCTCAGATAAATCCAGATTAAACCAGAGATGTTTGTCTACTTCAGGGACTCTTTTTTTTTTTTTAATGCAGCTTTTGATTCTTAAAACATTTTGTAAAGGTTAAAAGCTTAAAAAGTTTCCTTCTGCATGAGCCCTGGTGTGTTATTAAAAGCTGTCTCTTTCAATAACACACCAAGGCTCATGCTGTGCTTAACCCTTTATCCTAAGAAGATGTTGTCCACTTTCCTATTTATCTTTTCATGTTTTGCAGACTTTGGATCCCAGGACTTCTATGACATTCCCAGATCATTCCCCTCAGACAAAAGCTGCTCGTTTGACTTCAACGAAAGCTTCAACAGCTACTTTGTAAGTGTCTCCTTTAGCTCTAGCAGATTATCAGACTATGATGGGAAGCAGTCCCTGACAGGGACTCTCCATTAAGGGACGCACGCCCGTTGTCCTGAACCGTGTTCTTGTTTTCTCTTCTCTTCCACAGAAGAGCAAAGGGATGATGCCAGTGAGCAGCCACTCCATGGAGGAGGTGGAGCAGAACTACGTCCCCATGAGCGTTAACTCCCCGTCGCAGCACCACTCGGGCAGTTTGCCAGAGCCGACCCACGATACGAACTATGTTCCCATGACCCCGAGCACCATGGAGTTCTCCTCCCTGGGGAAGCAGGTCCCCCCGCCCGCCCACATGGGCTTCCGCTCCAGCCCAAAGACCCCTCCCCGCCGGCCGGTGCTCAGCGAGTGCCAGCCTCCGCCTGTGGACCGGAACCTGAAGCCGGACCGTAAAGGTGAGCCCTGAGGCTGCGTGCATGCGGCTGTGGTTGGTGTTCTGTTTGTCGTTGCTTTACGTCAGCCTCGCTGTCCACTAACTAACCCTGCAGCAGATAGCGCCTCCTCTCACCTCACAGTCGGGTCATATTGTACTGCAGATGTCTGTAGAATCACGCTGTGTCTGCATGTTTCTGAGCTGGTCAGATGTTTCCACCACATCTTCAGTCACATTTTAACCCTTTAATTCTAGGGAGCTGAACTGGAGCCCAAAACGTTATACATTTTTTTTGCAACCTTAGATAATGAAAAAATAAATAAAAAATTGGACACAGAAAAAGTAAAACTTTTAAATTTTTCAGATTCAAGTGTGTTTTTTTTTTAAGGTGCTGGCTGGCCTGCATGAGGGCGGAGCTTAGATGACATGGAGGCAGACTGGTGAAACCTTAGAAAATAACCTGCTTCTCTGATCTAAGTTTATGGTAATGTCGTAGTTTCTGCTGCCATCATTCTGAAGGTTCCTCCGTTTCACCTGGAGACGATGGGAAATGTCCAACAGCGCGGTAATTTCTCAATATCAACATTTTCCCACAGGACACAAACGACTGGGATCAGAGAAACAGTTTCATTTTTTAAATCAGTCACATAAACACAGAATATTGATGCTCTTTTTTTAAACATTTCCAGGCACCTAAACTGTCGGTCATCATCCACACGCACTGTCATCTAAGCCCCGCCCCCACGGCAAAACCCAGTAGCTTGAAAATGAAGAAAAAAAAACTTGAATCTAAAAAGTAGTTTTAAAATTTTCTTATTTTTTGCAATGTTTTATTGTTTTTAGTTTAAAATAAAAAAATTCACTTGGAATAAAAAAGTATTTATAATTATGGGGATAAATCATATAAAGTAAAGTCCCACTATTTGTGCTTTTTTATGTTGTAAAGTTAGATCATGCTTCTAATGTATAAATCATAAGAATGCAGGCAAAGGATAATTTAATAAAAAGGAAAAATAATAGCTGTTAAACAAACTTTATGGCCCCATTTTAGTCCCCCTCCCCCCAAATAACACCATGAAGGGACCAAAGCCTGGAGAGATCTCCTCCATCCTCCTTTGTTCCATCATTTCAATGCAGCCCTTTGATTAGAGACCTGATGGCGAAGCGGTTTCTTTAGTCGGAAGCCGCCAAGGAGAAGCAGCCAGGGGAGAACATCACACAGACCCAATCAAATACATGGCAGGAGATGTCAGGGCAGAACATTAGCCTGCTTCTTCCCGACTAACACGACCCAATTAGGACTTCCTCATATCCCCACAGCCCAAAACTCTGACATGTGACAGGGTTAAAGGGATAAGAGGAAAAAAAACGTAAAACTTCATAGGGGGAGACGATCAGATTGAAGGAAAGCTGAATTTAAGACTCAGTGTTAAATTTGTTTAAGATTTAAACAAAGGGAAAGGATGAATTTTGCTCTGGTCTTATTTCTCTGCTGACTCCAGAAAGGATCATCTACATTTTAGTATTTCTATGCATATATGAGACATGAGGCCAAACCCAGCACAACTTCCTCCTGGTTTCATGATTGTTGTTCATTTCTCAGCCTAATTATTCCTTTAGTCTCTTAATTTATCTATCAGTTCTGCTAATCATCAGTGAACTTCATCCTCTGAGGATTCATCAGATTCATCAGATCTCATCTGAAGACCCCAACCATTTTTATCCAGCTCCATTTAACATATTTGACTTTCTGGCACGTTTGCAGTTGGAGTGTTTCTGTGACTTCCTCCTGGTTTCCTGACTTTACATTTGTGTTCTTCTTCTGTTCCTCCTCTTCACCATGACCTGGTTTTTAAATGTTTTCTTCCACACCGACCGTGCATGCACAGCCGTGATGTCAGTCTTTGTGTGGGAAGCCGTGCTGCATGGAGTGTGGTGCATGTTGGGCAGTTTGGTCCCCGCTGTTGTCATGACGATCACTCTCTTGATTTGTGCTGCTGATGGAAGAATCGAAGGTGACTGGTATTAGTGAGGGCGCAGCTTCGCTGTGCAACAGAGCGGTGTGGTTTGCTTTGCATGGCAGAGCAGAACGGCTCCTACTTTAGGCTTGAAATGTTGTGATCACCTTTTATTTTATAATAAGCAAAGTTTTCTTTCACCAATCAGGTCAAAGTCCTAAAATAATAAGAGCAAAGGTTGTCGGTTTAGAGCGAACCGACTCTCAAACCGTAGGTGAATTCCCGAGGGGACGACGCAAGGGTACGTACACCCCCCACTGCTTCTGTGTATCTGAAACCTCTTTGCACACAACACTTCATCTGGACCCTTTGCATGCCTTAATGGGGAATCTTCCTTCTTATGTTGCAGGGCTTTGATTAAAACAAATGTCAAATTGATCCAACTAATCCAGTCTGACTGAAAATGTTTGCAGGAAATGCTGGGAATGTGGCCTTCATGCACTTTGGATCCACACAATACTCCCCAACACTAACAGTGTGTCTGAAATGCAATCAAATGAAAGACTAACATATTTCCAAACTTTCTTATCATCCATTAATGTTTGTAATGCGGCACATGGCTGCTGCACAGCACATTAGGAGATAACAGTAAACACCTTCATGCCTTTGGAAAGACCACATGACTTTTCAGGAAATTGAAAGGATACAATCTGAGGAACGGAGCCAAGCATGACCCGTTCTCTATGTTTATATTCCATTGATTTAATGTATGAAGACAACAGATAATCAGAATCAGACATAATTTAATAATCCCAGAGGAAAATAAGAGTCTGCCTGTCCTTTCTCTCTGAACTTCCCACCACTGTTAGATGGCACAGAGGGCCAAACAAATCATGACAGAAAGAATATTTTAGTGCAAAGATTGATGTTTATAAGGAATTGCAGGGGACCAGCCAAGAGCCCATCAAGGAAAGAGAGGAGATTTAGAATGGTTCCTACTTGAACGTAGACGAGGGTTAAGTCCTCCCAGTAAACCAAAACCCTTTGCCCTCATAGTGTTTACTTTGTCCTTTTTTAACCTGTGGATTCCCGGACGCCATCAGCAGACATAAACATTGTGGTACAGCGTCTCCATCTGCTGGCAGGACTAACTCACCGATCCATCATCTTGGCAGCTTCTTAAACGTTCATCATGTATCCTGAGAGCCACTCCCGTTTTCTCTCTCTATTTTTCTTTGGTTTTTTTCAGATGTAATCTTGGACTTTTCCTCTTTCTTTCCAGATCTTTGGTTGGGAACTTAAATCCTTGTTTGCTCATAGATTAGCAAAATCCATATCTCCGATTACCTGGTCTAGTTACAGGGTATACTGTAGTTAGCTTAAGTATTCACACCCCTTAAACTTTTCCCACTTAGTCACATTACAACCATAGACATTGATATATTGTTGTTATTTTGATGTGTCAAAGACCAACAGAAAGTGGTATGGGATTGTGAAGTAGGAAATAAAGAGTTCCACCCCCACCTGAGACAGTACTTCCTCAAACCACCTGTTGTCGCAATTCCAGCTTTAATTATTTTAGTGTTTATCTCTACCCAGCTTTGAACATCTAGAGACTGACACTTCTGGCCCTTTCTTCTTTGCCAAACAGCTCCAGCTCAGTTACATTAGATGGAGAGCATTGATGAACAGCAGTTGTCTGGATCAGGTTTAGGTCTGGACTTTTACTATGACTGGCCACTGTATCCCTGCCTTTATGTTTATCGTTATTGTCTTGGTTGAAGATGAATTTCAGGCTCCAACAGCATTTCTTCATGTTTTTAACTCTATCCATCCTCCCATTAACTCTAACCATCTTCTCTCTTCCTGCTGAAGAGAAGCAACCCCAAACAATGATGCTGCCACTACCATATATGACAGTGGATACTGTGTAGAGTGGTTTTCCTCCACTTTCCAGAACGGCTTCTGGCAAACTGAAAAAGCTAATTCTGATGGTTTTCTTTCAAGACTTTCTAGTTTCTGACCAATAGTTGTCCTTTGGTCAGATTCCCCTCTTAAGCTGTGAATCTCTGCAGGCAGCCTCTTTGACCAGTGCTCTCTTTGTTCGGCCGGTAGGTTTAGGAGGGCGCCCTTGTCTTGGTAGCTTTAAAGGGGGTCCATCCTTTTTCCATTTTATGGATGATGGATTGAACAGAGCTCAGTGACATGTTCAGATCCTGGGAAGTCTTTTAATAGCCTAATCCTGACTAGAACTTCTCCACAGCTTTATTCTGTTTGCTGTGTTCTTGAACTTCATGGTGCTGTTCGCTCGCCAGACTTCTCTTAGCTTCTAATGGCATCACAGAGCAGCTGGATTATACTGAGATTAGATCACACACAGGTGGACTCTATTCAGGTATTAGCAATCATCAGGCAACCACTGAAGGCATTTGGTTGCCCTAAGAGAAAAGGGGGCTGAAAACCTTTGCACACTGCACTAAAAATGTATTAAATCATTCATGTCGCTTTTACTCCACCTTGTATACCACTATGTTTGTCTTCCATGTAAGATTCTAATAAAATATGTTTGTGGTTGTAATTTGACAAAATGTGGAAAAGTTTAAGGGGTGTGAATACTTCAAGCCACCATACCGTAGACTTCCTAGGTTTACTGACAAATGGACCAAAGGTATAAGACACAGAAATGTCACACAATAAGGCAACAGGGTGTCAAACCCCCTTTAATCAGAAAGCCTTTGTTTACACCGGTAAGGTCGCACATTAAAACCGATCCAAATAGGATTTGTTCGGGGAAGTTTATTATTCAAATAACCCATTTCTATGAAGTGCATTAGGTTTAACTTCTTATTGAACATCAACCCAAAACATTAGTGACGTGAACTTGAAATCAGCATCTCTGCTCTCTTTCCTTTTTCTCTCGGTCCCATTTCCTGTCTGCGTACATTCAAAAATAATCATAATACAGAAAACAATCTATAAATGTATTTAATTATTCAATGCGACATTTAATTATGTATTTGTACATTTTATAACAGTGGTATATGTAGTATTTGGGTCATGTAAGATAAATTGTCATCAACTATATCCCCTTATCTCATGTCCGATATATATATATATCTCTTAGGAATCTCTTCCTACGATTGTGAAATCTGCCGCCTGATCTAAAGGACTGAAAATACTACTTGCAACAAACCATGCCCCCAAAAGATTGCATCTATGCGTCTTTTATGGTTGCATATTATTGGATGTTGAATAGTTGGTCGTTATGACGACAGCCGATGGATTTAATGCAGCCTTAGCTCTGATGAGCAGTTATTAGTTGGTTATTGCAGGTTTTTATTGGTCCAGTTAAACACCAGCAGGTGATTCGTCTATAGATTGTTTCACTGTTGAGGTGAAATGAGGAGTTTATTCTGACGGCTCCATGGGTTCTGTCTCTAATGTAGGGAAACCGGCGCCGTTAGAGATCATACCCCTTCCGGAGTGGGAGGAGCCCTGCACACCTGTCCGCTCACCGGTCACACGCTCATTCGCCAGAGAGTGAGTATCTGACTTGCTGGACGCTCCTGTCATAGTTCTCCGTTCCACTAACGTCAAAGAGCACGTTCTCACCGCTCGCTCTCCTCTGCCTGGTTCCTCACCACAAGATCTAAACAGTTTCTCATCAGAACCTGTTGGAACTGGCTCCAGATACGGTTCCAGTCTGGCTCCAGAACTTTATCCCTGACAAAACAGTTGGTGAGCGATTCGACCATCTGGATGCTGTGAACTAAAAACCTTAAGGATGCACATATAATCCACAGCCACAAATTCAGAAGACATCATTATCATCAGAGGAGACCTCCAGGACTGTAGCTCACTGCAAAAACAGATGTTAAAATAAGTCTAATATTCTTTATTTTTATACATATTTGGCCTCAATTTATAAATCTGACGAGTTGTCCCTGGAAGGAATATATAAACATAAATCCGCTTCTTCAATTTGAAAACTGTTTTCCCTAACTGCTCAAAACAAGCAAAGAGATATTTCTAGAAGAATTACTGAGTTCGATTTCCGTTTTTTGCAGTGTTGATGATTTTCATGGTTGAAGCAGAGCCTGGTGAGAACGTGGCCTTTTTAGTGAATCACTGAAGAAGTACATGCTAACTCTTCATGCATTAGCGTAGTCACTGTCTGAGCGAAGTGGACCTGCTGCTAGAAGCGGGTCATGGACCGGCTGCTGTTTCTGTCTCTGCCTCTGTAAACGTTGTGAATGCTGCTCAGTCCCTCTAGGTTCCCAATGCCGGCGAGACCCCCGTCAGTGCATAGCACGGCCTCCAGCACTGACTCCGAGGACTTTGCAGAGAATTATGTAGAAATGGATCCTAATATACCCACAGATGAACCAGTATGTAACACACAACCACTCTGATGAAAACCAAAATCATTACAGTTTTTGCTTTGAATTAAGTTAATGACCAAATCTGCAGAAAATCTTTTGATGCTCGTTGTAATTTTTTAGCTTTTATTGTCTGTTTAAAGAAGTAAAGAGTTTATAACATATGCAGGGATATTTTTCATAAAAGCCTCTGAAAGTTTAAATATGGCCGTGATATAGGAACAGGTAAAAAAATAAAGATAATTTCTGCTGCTACTTGGGGATCAGGTAGTGACTCTTACAGATGGACTCCTCGGTACTTTGACTCCTTTCTTTGCAGTTTCCTTCCTCTTTCTTTCCTCTCTGTCTTTATTTGATTTCCCCTTTCTTTACAGGTGTTTTATTTCCCAGTTCAAGTAATCACCCACTCTGAACATTATGACCACCTGGTTTGGACATAAAGTAGAACTGGAAGCTGCAGAAAGAAACTAGTTATTGTAAGGAGGAAAATCTAAAAAGTGTGGTGTGTTTGTTTTCAGACCCTTGACTTCAAACCATGTGAAGCTACTTAAGGCTTTATGAGTCTTTTCAAGTTGTTCTTTGTAAACCTTGAAACTGATTCTAGACTTTGACTAGGCTGTTGCTCTTTAGGGTCGCTGTGGTGCTGGGAGGTGAACCTCTGGCCCAGTTTAACTATCCCTCACCAGTTTGACCTGGTAGGGAGGTGTTGTCACCTCCACAGGCCAGACGTTCTCCATCTCTCTCATTTGGACTCACTATGACCTTCTTGGACCGATAGGTTGATGGTCCAACCTGAGTGGCTGACCTCTGCAGCTCCTCCAGAGTTTCTATGATCCCTTAAAGGGGAACAGTGTTTTTTTTTTTAACATTTGGTCCTTGATTTTACATTATTCCATCATGTTCTACTCACCCATATGAGTTTTGTGTCATTTGGAGCCGTTCTAAAAATATTCCGTTAGGTTTTATCCAAGTAACGTCTTCCTATGGGCAATGACTTGAAGGCACAAACTAAACTGTTCATAATTTACTGTATCATTTATGGTACGCCAGCATTCATAACATGTAGGCGAAGCACTGTCCCCCAGACATCCACGGTTATAATTTTTATATTTATATGTTTTAAAAACGAAGCGGCGCGTGTATGACGTCATCCACGCGTGCTGGCTACCATTCCTTCATCCTGTCCGCTGAATTGCTGCTAGTTTTACTCACCTGCCTGGAAGATGTCTAGTGCTGCTACCACAGATGAACTCGCTCTCCAAATGGAACTGAACGATTCAGATTAGCTAGAATGAATAGCAGGAGTAGAGTGTAGCCATAAAGAATAAAGTATAAAGAGTTTAGGTTGTGCCTTCAAGTCGATCGCCCATAGGAAGACGTTACTTGAATATAACCTAACGGAATATGTTCAGAACATATGACACAAAACTTATATGGGTGAGTAGAACATGATGTAATAACATAAAATCAAGGGCCAAATGTAAGAAAAACGGTGTTGCCATTTAAGGTTTGGTTATACTTCAAAGAAGTGTGTCTCAGTGAGCTTGTTGCAGGTATGGAGCAGATATTTTTGATTAATGCCCAATATTGAAGCGTGGTCTGCATTATGTTATTCCACGCCATAACGCAAAGAGGACAATCGCAAACTAGCTGTGGGTCTGGATACGGCCGGGGTGGTGCGGAAGTGGAACAATGCAAGCGGCAGGTTTATGCAATTACGGAGGGACACAGGGGCAAAAAAGAGTGGCAATCCAGGTGGGAAAAGGGTCCCAGCGTTTTCCCACACTACGCATTAACTGCGACTCACACGCAAGCGACCTGGCTTCTGAGAATAAATCAGCACTAGACTGCTTCTATGGTGAATTAGAGGTGGCAGGTGTTCAGCTCTATCCGTCTAGCCGTGACTTGTAGGACATCTGGCTGGAAACTGAGATTCTGTTGCAAACAGGTGACCAGACTCCAATCAGTTTGTCCCCTTCTTAGGTCTGTTGATTATGCCAGCGTTTATTTGGGGACACTGGAGTACAAGAGGCTGAAGACAAACAAACACCACTTTTTTTTCTGAAGATCTCACAGTTCTGCAGCTCTTTGTGATGGTCAGAAGCTCCTGACGACGGGAGGTCAGAGTTTAGACACTGAAGGCTCCAGAGGTTTCCAGTGATTCCTTCACTGCTCTGGTTTCTGCTTTTCCATTTTCTGCCTGTTCTTGGTTATTAACAGCTGCTGCCCTTTCGCTCTCATCTCTCACATCATTTTCTTTCTCCTCTAGTTTCCTCCTCCTGGGCTTCCTCCAACTCCTGCCTTCAACCATTTCCTTTATCCTGCTTTTTTTGGTCCTAAACATCTGCTTTCCTGTTCCTTTGTTTTTTTTTGCTGCTTCCACCTTTTCTTGCGTTCTGTAGAGAGGAGTCCTTCTACTGCACAGTCCCCATCACCCCAGTAAAAAGGGAGGTGGAGGAACGTGACACCATAGAGGAGGTGAGCAGGGCTGCTCATGGGTTGCACATGGATAGCCTGCCCTGGGAGGGGGGGAGGGGGTCATTGTAATTGATTTATTCTAGTCTCATCCTAGTTCTAATATCTCCACCGTACTTGTAGAGCAGAATTAACTCCAGCTGTGAAACCACAATGTCTGTTGATTCTAACAAAACCACAACTCTTTGTTCTGCCGGCCTGGATTACAGCGGACATGTGCGTCTTTATTTACAGCTCTGTAGAAACGTTCCCTTCATTCTGGTCCATGACGGTTCGTATTCAGTCAGAACCATGAAGAATCTCTGCCATAAACGGTTAGAAATGTTCCGTCCAGTGGCTGAAGGTTAAACTTCCTGCTGCGGTTTAGTTCTGTGAGATGATCGACACCGACTGTTTATATGTACACCATTTTAATTTGATCACATGACACAGATTTTTTTATAAGCTCATGGAAATAAAAAAGTCAACTGTTGCAAAGTCCCAGGCCGTGGGACGTTTTAACATGTCATAAATCAGCCTCAGTTTTTTTCTCTCAATCAATAAAATATTGATTGGAGAGTTTATATAATTTATGAAAATGAATCGACAACTAAAATGTAAACTCAGATCAGTGCGAAGACGTCCCATAATGAAACAATGATATTTGAAACCTTTCCAAATACTAGTTTTATTAGAGCTTCAAATGTCGCCGTAGGTTAATTAGATATGAACCAGAGCGCTCGTTTGAACACCAACATCAACAGTTTCTGTGTTGCTTGTTATGCAGTGGATTCAAACTAACTATTACCCGCCTCTGTTGGATCAATCTAACTAGTTATTACCTATACCAATCTAACTAGTTATTAGGTCAATCTAACTAGTTATTACCCACCCCTGTTAGGTCAATCTAACTAGTTATTACCC
>NW_015152004.1:15067-30383 GCF_000732505.1 Cyprinodon variegatus | reverse complement strand
CTAACTAGTTATTAGGTTGATCTAACTAGTTATTACCCACCCCTGTTAGGTCAATCTAACTAGTTATTACCAATACCAATCTGACTAGTTATTAGGTCAATCTAACTAGTTATTACCCACCCCTGTTAGGTCAATCTAACTAGTTATTACCTATACCAATCTAACTAGATATTAGGTTGATGGAAATGGTTAATTACCCACCCATTAGGTCAATCTAACTAGTTATTAGCCACCCTGTTTGGTCAATCTGACTAGTTATTACCCACCCCTGTGAGGTCAATCTAACTAGTTATTACCTATACCAATCTAACTAGATATTAGGTTGATGGAAATGGTTAATTACCCACCCATTAGGTCAATCTAACAAGTTATTAGCCACCCTGTTTGGTCAATCTGACTAGTTATTACCCACCACTGTGAGGTCAATCTAACTAGTTATTGCGTTGATCGGACTAGTTATTTCCCCCCTCTGTTGGGTCAATCTAACTAGTTGTTACCCGGTTCTGTTTAACCTGACCGTTAGCTGCTGTTTAGTCATTGTGTCTCAGATCAGAACAGCATCTAAACTAGACTTTTAGTTTCCCATCAATCATCAGATCTTTTGCTTCCAGGATCATCATGTTTATAAAACGAATAATTAACTGAAAGCTTGGTTCTTTTTTTTCTCATGGCTGATAGACCGGTGTGTTCATCCAGAGTGAAGGTCTTACCAAACGTTGTTCCCTACTCTTTACTTTATTTTTTTAAGAACAAACTAGAAACTTAACTGGTTTTTAAAAGGGTTAAACCTTGGACGGTCCGGCCAATCAGTCAGTCCTAAAGAGTTGTGGTTGTTGTGACACGTTGGGATCGGGCCGGTCCCTCATCCTGTCCTGGTTCCCACAGATCATGAAGATGGCCGCCCCCCTGCCAGTGGATGGGGGGAGCAGCCCCATGGTGAAGCCCAAGGGAGACAAACAGGTGGAGTACTTGGATTTGGATCTAGAGTCTGGGAAGTCCACCCCACCCCGGAAGGTAGGAGACCCTGCACCCCAAAAAAGAAAAAAACAGAACAATAGTCTTTTTTTTTATCTGAGGAGCTTGAATGTTTCTTCTCTGACTTCTTTGTGTGTTTTCAGATGAAAAACAACGGCAGCAGCATTTCTGCGTCAGATGAGCGTGTCGACTACGTGGTTGTGGACCAGCAGCGCACACAGGCCCTGAAGAGCACCAGGGAGGCGTGGAGCGAAGACCGCCAACTCACAGAGACGGACACTCCCTCCAAAGTCCCCAAATGAGCCTGACCCTGACCACCAGCCCAAACCCAGAGCTGCAGCCCGCCGGGCCCGGAGAGCCAGAGCCCAGGAGAGCGCGGTGTGGAGCTGTAAATTGGGCCCAATGAGTCCGAACCCGAACCAGACTTTGAACTCCAAACATTCGCTGCCCTTAATGAGGATGAAGGCCTGATCCTCTTCATCAGATCCAGAGTTAACATCTCCTTTGGATCTGACTGTTCTTCACTAGTCCACAACATAGCGGCACAGGCTAACAGTGTTTTTATGTGGGGGCAGGGGGTGTTTATTCAACACTATTTTACTTCTTTAACATTGCGTTCAGTGCCTTGCAAAAGTATTCACCCCCAGTAAAAACCGACATCTTCTCATCCTGTGTGGATGTTTGTTTGCGTTTTAATGAGCAGAAACAGAAGCAGCTCCTCCAGTGTTAGCTGCTTTCCTTGCTCAGCCTGTGGGTTCAGGAAGACGAGCTCTCAGCAGCTCTGTTTTCAGCTGATGGACCGATCTTTTCTCATCAAGATGTTCGGTTTCACAGGGAGTCAGTTTAACCACAGAATCCTTCTGACGTGATTTATTCGTCTGCTGCTTTATAGCAGGTTCCTGTTCTCCAGATCATGAGATCATGAGACTCCGCCTCTGTACTGTCCTCCTTGGTCGCCCTCACCATGTTTGCCCTCTAATTGTCCTGAATCTGAAACCTTTTGGAGGGAGTTGAACAAAAATGCACTCCACACTTTTCAGATTACCATTTGTTAAAACCCACAATGAGCTTCACATGGATGCATCCACCTAAAGACCCCAACAGCTGTGGAAAGACCTGGACCCGGAGGGAGGTGTCCAGGTCGCTGAATTCAAATGCAGGCGAACAGAACCAAGTGTTAAAGTCGGCTTTAGGTTTCCTGAAGTTTGAATCAATGAATCCCATCAGATCTCCATCAGGTTTGTGGAAGTGAAACCTGGACAGAAGTGTTTGTGTAAATAAACAGGAGACGTTTCCTTTATTTGTATGAATCTGCGCCGTGTTTTGACTGGAAGGTAGACGGATTCTGCAGGGTGGAATTCCTTACCGGCCGATTCATGAATGATGACTGTGACTTTTCTATAAGTTATGCAGAGGGATTGCAGCGGGCTCACCGAGAGAAAATCAGGTACTTTAGTTTGTAGAAATGCACACTAAGACATATTTCCATCTCTAATTTATTTCTGGGTCGACGTCGTGACCAGTTTTTCACTCAGTATCCTTTGTTAGTTTGACATCTGATGAGAAGCTGAAACTCATTTCTCTCTCTTCTTTCTCCTCGGGGTTTAATTTATTTTGAACTGATCTGACGAACCTCGTCTAGTTGGCTCCTAAACCGTTCTGCCTCCAAAGCATGTCGCCGCCATCAGATCAAAGCATTGCTGTAAATAGTTTTCCATCGGTTGTATTAACACACATCTCCTAAAGTCGCTTTCTTTGGACTTCCCTCTTTCTATGCTGCAGGTTCTTTGTGATGCCGACTGCAGAACTGATGATGTTTTCTAACGAATCTCAAGTGAAATTTTAAATCTGAAAACTGAACTAATAAAATCCAACATTTTCTTCCTGGTTTGGGTTGTTTTTATTTTCAGCAGCAGTCTTGATGAAACCCTTTGATCTCCTTGCCTTCATGTGATTAAATTTAAAGTGTTTTATTTTTAAAATGTGAGAGAGGCGTGCATCTCTGATCCCGGGGTCTGATATGTTCATGAAGTTGGTAAACAAACTTTATTTTCTTATTTTGTAGAATTCCATGTTAAAAAGTAAAGTTGTTTTTACTGTGAGGTAGTTTTTTGTGCTTTTAGTCAGGTTTTGTATCTTAGGAAGAATAAAGTTCTAAACGAAGAGATAAAGACTCGACCTTCAGAGCCACTAAGGACTCATTCATTTCATTAACCAGGGTATTTGTTCTTGTCTCACTCCATTTAGCAGCTGTTGCAGAGAAAAAAAAATCTACTTCCTTTTGTCTCTTTACTCTAAAGTTAATTTCTGCTTTAACATGTTTAGTTCAACGGAGGGAAACATCACCATACAGTTGCAGCCATTCAAAATGGCTCTTCCCAGTCAAACCCCAGCTGAACGGCAGCACGCTTCCCTGCAACTCCTAGCAGAGTCCCCCTACAACTTGCAACCACTGGAGTGACCCCCTCCTTCGCCTTGGTTTGCATATTTTTTTTACTCTGACTTGACCCTTTCACTGAATTACAGGGTCTGACCAGGAGAAGGTGCTTCTCTTTAGATCTTAATGTCCACAAATCATGACAGAATATATTTGTACAAAGATTGATATTTAAAAAGGAATTGTTGGGGACCAGCCAAGGGCCCATCAAGGACAGTGGGCAAATTTTGAATGGCTACTTCTAAAAGTCACTAATTGTTATCATGCTGTCCACTGGGTGGAGCTGTTGCATCTGTTTCCTTCTCTCCAGCTTCAGATCTTTAGCCAGTTTTCCTCCTCTGCTTATGTTCCGCGACCTTTATTTGTTTATTTGGAGGGGGGGTCCTACTCCTGCTCACCTGAAAGAACAAAAAAAAAAGAATAAAAAATATATTTTTTCTTGTTTTGAAATTGGAAGAAAATCTGGATTCATAAATCTGATTAATAACAAAGCAAAAACAGTTCTATTTAACATTTTAATTGAACTACAATTATAAATCCTGAACATGAGAAGAAAAAACTGCAGCAGCATAGAGGTAATGGAAAGGCAATACAATAAATAAATGAAAATAAGACAATTATATATGAAAATAAAAAATTAATTGATTACAGAAAATAAAGTTGGACTGAAAAATAATGCGCATATCTCTTTCAAAGGTTTCTCTAAATATGTTTTTAATCTGGATTAAAACAGCTGAGGGGTTCATCTCTCTTCCAGTTTTCTGAGACTTTGTTCCAGATCAGTGGAGCAGAAGAACTAAAAGCTGCTTCTCCATCTTTGGTTCTGATCCAGTAGAGCTGAGAGGTCTGGCTGTTGATCCACTGCCAACCAGTCTGTAATGTATTTTGGAGTTAAACCATTCAGTGATTTCTAGACTAAAAGAGGGATTTTAAAATTGTTTCTCTGACATACAGGGCGCCAGATTTAGGACTTTAGAACTGAACTCATGTTCTCCACTTTCTTAGTTCTAGTGAGGACACAGGCAGCAGCATTCTGGATCAGCTGCTGATCCACTTGTAGGCAGACCTGTGAGGACACTGCTGCAGGGATCATTTCTACTGAAGATGAACGAAACAGGAATTTGTTTTCAACGTTAATCCTTTATTCCTGGAGATGTTCTTTAGGTGATAGAAGGCCCACCTTCTTCCTGTCTTTATGAGCCTCTGAAGGTTCAGGTCTGAGTGCATCACTACAACCAGATTTAGAGCCTGATTTCTGCTTTCTAGCTGGATTATAAGAAACTGGGTTCTAACATTTAAATGCTCTTACTTTGATCCAAGGTCTCCATTATCTTTTAGTCTCTGTCAGATTCATTGAACTGAGCAGGGGCAGAAGGACCAGAGCTTTGTCTGCAGTGATGAAGACTTCGGTCTGGTGTGAGGGGAACTTCTGCTCTTCTGGTTCAATCTTATCCGGAGACATAAAAGAAATCTACAGACTGGCTTTGCAGCCAGCAGAGATTAGCTCTTCCATAGGGTGAGTGTGTTAACCCAGACAGAGATGCCTTCTATCTTCCTAGCTATTTATGAATTTATGCTTTAAATGTTGGCACAAAAAACTGACATAAATGTTGGAAATTTTATCACAGCCTGATATTAAAGAGAAAGAAGAGGGAGGGACCAAATGAGTGGAAGAGAGCGTTTAAACTTTAGGATCATTTTCTGTCTTCTTTTTTGCTTCAAAACTGAAGATTAGTGTCTGTTTTTTCCCCCCCTCTTTGATCAAATTGATGTGTAGCTCCCTCTGCTGGCCAGTTATCATGGATTTGGGGATGACTAGGAGCTTCCAGTAAACCCACCATATGGGCCGACTGCTTTAATAATCTCATATAATTCTATAAATCTCCCATTCTGGGAACAACGACGTGCCCCCCTCCCATGTCAATCTTTTATTTTATTTTACCAGAAGGCCGAACCCCCCCTCATCGCTCTGCAAACACCTCAATTAAAGCAAATGTCAACCTTACGTTGATATAATTGCTGCTCTGCAGGCAGCAGGACAGAAATCTGACCTCCAGCTCATTGCTTTGAACAGCCGAAGGTTTCCTTTTTTCAGCTGCATTTATCTCTTTCATTTTAAACTTTTTCCACTTTTATGCCATTATCTGCTTTTACTGGCCAATGCATTGGAATAGAGTGCTGCTAATGTCATCATATGCCCCCCACCTCATCTGACTGTTGTAAATGCAGTTATTTTTACCCCATTCTTGACCACAAGAACCTGACGTGCAGCCCATTCCCCACCGCTTAACATTTTATCTAGATTGCTTCTTGCACTTAAGCGTTCATGATTCATGCATCCAAACTGTGAGGAAGCGTCTCCACGTCAGCCAGTAATGACTGAAACTCCAAGTCATTACTGCGTCCCGTTAGGGGCCTGCAAGCTCCTCTGTTTGTCATGCTTTTAAGCAAATTCAAATGCAATGTGTTTTGGGAGACGCCTCAATGATTTTTAATCACTGAAAGGCTTCCAGCGATTTATTTACAAAGAATGAGCATCTCATTGGCTCCATGCATGTTTCTCAGGGAGGAGATCTGCAACTCAAGACCCAGTGAGCCTCCTGATCGTCTTCAAACACGGGAGCAGCTATGTGACTCTGAGTGCTGCAGGAAGGAAGGAGAACATCTCTGGCTTCCTAACCAGGCCAGCAGAATAATTAGGAGGCAAGCTGAGAGCCTTTT
Organism: Cyprinodon variegatus; assembly: GCF_000732505.1. Classification (NCBI taxonomy): domain Eukaryota; kingdom Metazoa; phylum Chordata; class Actinopteri; order Cyprinodontiformes; family Cyprinodontidae; genus Cyprinodon; species Cyprinodon variegatus. The sequence goes on along the minus strand of NW_015152004.1, from coordinate 24,250 downwards.
CTAGGGCAGAGGGAAGCAAGTCAGCTTTAATGGGTGGAGCTTTGACATCTGTCTGGACTGATGGAGCATCTTTAAGGTGCTGCATCTCAGGGGGCTTGTAACAGTTATACACGTGTTCAGAGGCATTATGCTGAGGGCCGATAGTGGAGGAGAGCCTCAAAGATTAGACAAGAGTGTCCTGACTGCTGTGGCTGTGGTTAGATGTTAAACATTGTGGGGTTTAAAACAGAACTAGTACAATAACAAGCTAGAACCGCAGGTTTATATGATTGATTTCAATTATTACAGAAAACATCAGAGTGGTTATTTAAAAGCTGTAAAATATGTTATAACCTCCAAATGAGACCCACTGCAGGAGGTTTTTATAGCTGACCCTGGATCTTCTACCTGAACTAACTGGTGTTTGTGATCTGAACCACATCAGGAGCCTGAAGTCATTCAGATCAGGTGTCTGTAAACAGTCATCGACATGCTGACCAAGTCCGTTTGGACTTTTAGTCCTTCTGATTGGCTTCAATTTTAGGTCATTTGTTTTTGAATGATAATTTTCATATCTTTTGTTTAATTCATTAGAATGAACGTGTCACATGTTAACTAAAATAGGAGAAGTTTAATGTAAAACAACCTATCTAATCCTCACTAAACCATCAGACACTAAGCATCAATCAACCGTCTATATGGAGGCAATGTTTATACAAAAGCAGGCAATTTCTGATCCCTTCTGATCATACATGCTTTCTTTCAAACATGCTGCTAATATACTCAGAGATGGGAAGTAACAAAGTACAAATACTTCGTTACTTTACTCAAGTAGCTTTTTCTGATATTTTTACTTTACTACTTATTTTTATGGCGACTTTTTACTTCTACTCCTTACATTTTCACACAAATATCTGTACTTTCTACTCCTTACATTTTAAAAAATTGGCTCGTTACTTTAGTTTTGAATCATTTCAATGGAGTTACCGTTATTATTTTTCACGTCATCAATACCAAATTCAATCTAATTGGATGGGAATCTACGTTGCATTTGACGCACCACTACAAGATGAATCGACAGATTCGGTGGTATTCATTCGATGCAAATCATTGCAGCTTGGTGGCGGTGGCGTTAGCATAGTAGCATGGACGACGAGATGATTGAAAATGAACACAACGGAGATCTAGTCCTATTGGCAGACATCCATTTAAAATGTAGGCAACGGCATGAAAAAAGTGGTTTCTACTTTTACTTTTATACTTTAAGTAAATTTACAAGCCTGTACTTTGTTACTTTTACTTGAGTAAAGAAGTTTAATCAGTACTTCCACTTTTACCAGAGTATTTTTTAACACAAGTATCTGTACTTTTACTCAAGTACGGAAAGTGAGTACTTTTGCCATCTCTGAATATACTGTTATGTAATTTAAACACAACTTGCAAAGTAATATAGTTCACCAAATTTTGAAATGTCATTAATTTTGAATTGAAAAAGTAAAGATTTTTTTAGAATAAAGAAAATAAAATCTGCTCAGATTCTGTATTTAGCTGATTTTTTTGCCACTTGCTGACAAAAAGTATGCAAGCACTGCCATTACAATTTATTTGAATATTTTAAAATGGTCCATTTTGGAAACCAGAGCAGCTTTATGAAGAAGTTGTTTTTTTTAAAAGGGTTGTGGTGAAAGTTTGTTATGAATTCTTAGGGTGGATGTTCATAGTAACGCATTAATAAAAGATATTGGAGGAAAATATTTCTTAGCACTTTAAGGCTAAAGTTTAAAAGTGTATTTTTTTCTCTGAAGGACTTGTATGGAGCAGCTGAATAAAAAGGCTCAACAGCAGCAAACCAGTCCTCATGTTGGGAACCTTCACTGATTACAAACTGGTATTCAGTCTCCTGAGAGCCGTTTGAAATGAGTGCAGCCAATCAGAGGCCTGTCATCACAGTCCACTTCCTGGCAGGCCTGCATCATCTCTAACCACACCTGCCTGATCTTCCCATCTCTGCAGCTGCTTGTTAAATAGTCCTGGTGCTCCGCCATTTATCTGCAGCCTCTCTTTGTCTTGTTACCTCCAGCTCCCTTTGCTCTGCCCTTGTTTCAGACCTCTAATTATATTACCTCCCCCAACATAACATCAATGCTCTGAGCCTAGGTACATAATTCTTGTTTCTTTGGGCGTGTTTCAGACAGAAATCAATGTTTACTCTCTGCCCAGCTCCTCCATCTGCTGTCCAGCACTGTTTAGATTACTGGACCTGGATGAGCCTGAGAAAAACATGCAGTTCAACAAGTGAAGAGCTGCAGGAAAATCTTAACCCTGATTCTCACCGGACAGCAGCCTGTTCACATTAAAGGGCCTTTATCATCCTATTATGATGCCCCTCCTCCATCCAAATCATTCCCAAAGCGCACTAACCAGTTACAACACACCCACTTTCTCCAATCAGTGAAATAAGGCAGATAAATCCTGATTAAAATCTAGATGCAGCGTTTCCAAGCTGCAAATCTGCTGCTGATTGGACACATTTTGCAGATCAGCTCAAAAGAAATGTGCAATATCATCACATATTAAGAAAAGAACTTGACATCCAAAGTTTATGTTCAACTCTTTAACGTAAGGAGTAACTAAAGCTTCAACTTATGGGGCTGTTTGTATTTGTTACAAAGTTTTGAGCACTTGTAATACTATACAATCTGCAGTCTTGCAAACAAAGATCTTGATCTTCAATAACCAACTGAGGAAATGTTAACTAAGAAGTTGGCAGGGATGAAGTGAAAAAGTCAATGAACTTCATGTCAGAGGAACTAAGGGGGTTAAGGCGGGAAGGGAACTGAAGGCTGTGATCCAAGAAAAGAACAAGAAGATTGAATGAAAAACTGGGAAAAAAATGGAAGATTTGGAGCAATATACAAGACCGGATGAGCTGGGGATTTCTGGCCTTGAGAAAATCCACCGCTCCTATGCACCGATTACAAGTGACAGGCAAGGAGAAGATGCACCAAGAGGTGAGCTGCTTTCACTTTAACAGCAGGTTGTTTCATTTTCCTCCAACAAAAACATTGCTTTGGACTGCCTGTCACCTCTTACCTCAGAAGTCTAACAATAGGCCAAATATCCTCATTCGATTTGTGAACAGGAAACATAAAATTCAATCGCTAAAGCAGGGAAGGACACTGAAGGGTACAGGAGTTCATATGATTGCGCATCTCACAAGGAGAAGTGTTGAAATTGCAAGAAAAGCAAGAATCGTGAAAAAGGAAATGAAGATTCTAGACACCTGGATAAGAAAGTGTAAAGTACTGACAAGACTGAAAGTCACACAAAAACAGGTCAGAGACAAATAATAACTGGATCACTTTAAATGAACTAATGATCGCATTAAAGAAGAAGACGATCTAGAAATAAGTAAAATATTCTTAAATTAAGTGTATTTACCCTTAATTTGAGTAGGTAAATAAGATAGTTTGCCAATGGAATGAGTGTTTTTACTCTTAAAATAAGATAATTAGATAATATCCACTAGAAATACGACAATGCAATTGAGTTTTCTTATTTAAGTGTAAATTGTCTTGTTCCATTGGCAAAATGTCTCTGTTACCTCCTCAAAGAAAAAATGCACTTATTTTAAGAAAAAATAACCTATCCTGATTTCGATTTTTTCAGGTGTATAGGTGTAGATTTCTGCGTTTATCCTGTTTATTAAAGTAAACATTTGAGGCTTGGTTTGAGGTCAGAATTTAAATGTAAGGTTGTTGATAAGATGGTAGCAATAGACAATCTGATGGAAAAAACAAAACACATAATTAGCTGTATTTATAGAAGAAAAGAGTCCTTTGTTTTTAAGTTTAAGAATTTCTGATTTATCTAAAAAGCATAAAGACAAGGTTATTCTTTTGTCTGGTGATTTTAATACGGATGTTACAATGTGGATGTTAAGAGGTTAATCTGTTGAAAACAAATTAGCAAGTGAAAACCGGAGAATATGTAAAGATCATGTTCGGTTTGAATCTTTATCCCTTAATCTTGAAGTTATTTTGTAAATAAAAATCAACCTGAAGATTAAAAGTGGATTATTATTATTATTTTTTTTTTTTACAGATGTGTCAGGATCTGTGGAGTTTTGTAGAGGACCCAAATGCAGGGATGGAAGGCTGAGGGGGTTTCTTACAAATGTAATAAATAAATAAATAAATAAAGGGAAGTCAGGTAAACTGGGAAACGCTCAAGAGAAAGATAACAATGAATCCAGCCATGAGGAACTGCACAGGAGGTGTACCTATTGGAGATAATGGATGAGCTAATCAGCTGATAGCAACTAGAAAAGGAGGTAAGGGGAAAGGAAAAGGACACTAGGGGGCAACAAAGAATAACCAGGGGAAACACCAGGAACATAAATCAAGCTAAAGGGGAAAGAAACTAATGTCTACTGTTATGGAAAGCTCTGTGTTTACACCTTGAATAATATTCCTAAAACTACTAATAAAACTAGACCAAAGAAAATATACTAAAATGCAGAATGGAGAAAAATGAAAGAAATAACACGGGAGAGTAAAACTAAGAATTCAAAGACGATATAAGTCTTGACAAACACAGAATAACGTAAAAAAAAAAAAAAAAGCATAACTGAGAACCCAAAAAGAAAACTTAAACAGAACCAAAAGTCGATAAAGGACAGAATTATGACAAGATTTAACCGATCATTTACCAGTTTTTGCAGTATTGGTTGTTGAGGATGAATTGGTGTCATGTACTGGAGAATACAGTTGTAACTTTAAAAGAATTAAATCACCAGAAGCAATTAGGGCTCTAACAATAGAACTTGTAAATAATGACTGGCAGGATGTTTATGCAAAAGACATAAATGCTTTTTCTGCAAACAATTTTGAAAATGTAAGATAAACACTGTCCAGTGAAGGATCTCAGACAGATGTTAACCATGGTTAAATGGTTTGGAAAAAGCATGCAAAAAGAAAACAGATTATATACAGAATGTATTTGATATTGAACAAAAAAAGGATTTACAATTTAGATCTATCATGTGACAAAAAGAAAATATAAGCAACTATTGCAAATGTATAAAACAACTGTAAAGCTACATGGAGAGTTTAAAATGAATTGAGCACAATAAGGGACACGGTCCAATGCATTCTCCAGGTCTAAGAAATTGAAGTGGACCAGTTGGGCTACCTTCCATGAACCCCGGAGCTCCCTGCAGATGCTGAAGAGCTGGTCCACTGGTCTGCTGACCCTCTGGTCCGCTGAGCCACTGCTCTACAGCCAGGACCAGAACCACACAGATCCTCCTGAAGCCAAAGTTTGACCCTCAGCTTGACTCTCCTCTCCAGGCCCTGGCATATACCGTAATCCTCTGGTCCCCCTTTGTATGCAGGGGAACCATCACCACTTAAGTCTGCCAGGCCATTGCGTCTCAGTGATTAACAGCTCAACACCCAGAGACCTGTGGTTCTCTGAGCTGCTGTCTTCACTCCTAAAGCCTTGTCAACATAGAGTATTTTGAGCACCTTTGTGATCTCAGATCGGGTAGTGAACAAGTCCGTCACCAAGCACCACTGTTTCTATTCCAGCCGGGTTGAAATCCTAGAATTCCTTCCACCTCATTGTTCAAATAGAATAAATAAAATCATATTGAAAAATGTCTCAAAGTTTCTCAGGGAGGCACAGAAATATCAAGGAGTTATATCAACCTCCACAGTCTTCAGCAATCCCTCCACCTCCTCTCCAATGGGCTCACTCTTCCAAAGTGTCCTCCAGCTCTCCATCTCGTTCATGCTGACCCCATTCAGGAGATCCTCAAATCTCCTCTCCCACCTCATAACCTGTTTGATTTCCTCAGGAAAGGTCAGAAGTCATCACCAACTGAAACCCATACAATCCAAGGTTCTTCCTGTTTTTCTTTTCAAGTTGTTTTTCTTTTTTCAGAAATTTCACACTATTTTAAAGTCCTTCTCCATTTCTTCACCAAATCCCTCCCATACATCAGCTTGTGCTGCCTCCCTGCAGAGACAGGGAGGCAGGGGTGAGTTATTGCAGATTTAATCAATGGAAACAGTTTAACAAAAGCAGGAATCCAAAAATCTAACTAAAAATGTAAAGCAAACCAGAACCATGGAGACATCAGGGGAAAACACGCACAAGGAGCCAGGGAGAGACGAGGTGAGCAGAGAACAGCGACGACAAGACCAGCAACAACAAGGAGTGACTGCAGAGGAAGAGTATTTGTAGCTGACTGAGACAATGGCAGGGCTAACGAGCTGACAAGGAGCAGGTGTGAGAGGAGACAATGAGGAAGCCAAGGGGAAAGGAACACACATGAGGGCAACAGAGGAAAACAACCGAAAAACCTGAGAACATAAATCTAGAAACTACAACAAAATAGAAATTAAACCAATAAAACTAGAAAACCAGGAGCAAAGTAAAGCACAACATAACCAAAACCATGACACTGTCATTCATCAAAGGTTTTTAACTACTCCCAGTTTGAATCATACATAGAGGCCAGTTTGCTATGGTGAACCCCTCAAAGAGCTGAAGGTTTAGGTAACAATAATTCGGCTGCACAGATCCTTCTACAGTACCGAGTTCTGGAGGTGATAGTGTGAAAAGAACATCAGTAACAAGAAAGAGAGTCAGAAAAGGCTCATAGAGGGAAATTCAAAGGTCTGATTTACAACAAACACCTTGATTTAGCAGAGATTTGAGAAAAAATCCTGTGGACTTGTTAAACGTAAGCACTCATAACGGATCACACACTTACACAATTAGACAGGTTTCACCCTCATTAGATGCACTGTTATGACCAGTCTGGATAAAGCCCCCCTTTCTTTATCCTTTTCACACACCTGGATAAATTGGGATAACTTTCACGATTAGAGACTTTCAAAGTATAGAAAAGGGCCAAATATTTTTTATAGTGATTCCAGAAGCTGTTTCCTGATTACAATCTATTTACTCTGTTTGAATATTTTACATTACATGAAGAAGAATGATCAAAGTCACCCCCCCTCCCTCGGAGCGTTCCCAGCATACAGTGACAACATGGCCCCCACCGCCTGAGTGTGCCATGTTTTCGAAATTATACTTCATATCCTGCCTCCTGGCAACAGGCCACAGGGAGGGGGGAGGAGGCTCTCTCTTTCCCCTCGGCTCCAAAGCTGTCTCTAATCAGATTGAGCCGAGGTGTGAGGAGTGGGCTTTTGTGTGCAGCTGCAATGTCATCAGCAGAGATTTGAAGAAGTAAAACCATTACAGCCGAGGGAAGAGAGGTGATTTTATTTAGGGACAGAACTGAACAGAACCATCGTTCAGCTTGTGATTTTCCATCATTGCCACCTCAGTTTGGCTGCACATCGGTACAGGTTCATTAACTTAGCTTATGATCGGTGCATTAGCAAGAATAAAAACGCACATTATGTTGCCCCAGATACTAACTTCACACAGTATAATGAGGCACTATTAATTTTTAATAGCTTTAGGAGTTTGCCTGAAGACGATCCTAAATTTATCCCATCTGATCATGTGCAATGATGCTCAGTTATTCCATGCACCACAGGTCTAAATGTTGCCCAAGAGTTCAATGTTTCATGAGAAAGATTTGCTTACCCCTCAGCTCAGCAAACCTTAAGCTAAGCAGATTTATGTCTCTGTCTTTGATTCACAGCCTCCAGAGGAACAGGAGTGTTTGTATCCACAGACCTAAAGATCTGCTCCAGGGCGTGTCTGGATGAGTCTCTGCCTCTTTCGCCACTTTCTGCCTGTTGAAACATCAGCCGTTCTTCCTCCACAGCCTCTTAAGATGAGGTTTCCAACCTCACTGTGGTCAGTAGAAAGTCTCAGTCAGGATGTCTATTAATCAGAGGAACACGGGAAGTAAAAACCAACAAGAGTCTGAAATTTAAGAAAAAACTAACCACAGGTTTAGCAAACTGGCCTATAGATTAATGTTGAATTTAGTAGAAATCTGCTTTACTCTTGTTCCAAACTAAAACTACATAAAGACAAATTATGTGGGGGAAAATTGTGAGGATTTTATTTGTGTCCCTTTGAGGAACCATAGAGCAACCAGGTGCCTAACAAATGCTCAGCAGTGATTAATCCAGTGGTTCCCAGCCCTGGTCCCCAAGTCCTTAGGGGTCCCTGCCCTGCATGTTTAGATATGTTTCTGTTCCAGCACCCCTGATTCTATCTAGTGCTGCTGTAGCCTGTTAACCAGCCCTTCTTTGCTGGTGTGATGCAACAAGGTAACACCTAAAACATGCAGGACAGGGGTCCCTGAGGAACCGGGTTGGGAACCACTGGAGAAATCTGCTTTGTTCTGTAAGATCCAGCTCTGTATTCCTGAGGGAACATTTTCAGATTAACTCACAAAAAGAAAAAAATATCTGTAACTATTAGCAGAATTTTTTCCAATTAAGTATAACTAAATTAACATAATAAGCACACAATACCTCAGCGCCAGACTAATATCTGGTCAGTTGGATAGTAGAGTATTACACCTCTATTTATCCTCAAGAAATATTCTGCCAGGGTGTTTTTTTTTTTCTGCACGTATCAGATTAAAAATTCTGCAGCACACACCCCCCAAATAAAGTAATAACGGGAATTCACACGGTTCCTACATATAAGATAAACACAGATGAGTTTCATGATAAAGCATCAGAGCAGCTGCTGGAGTGTCCAGTCTAACTGATGTGCAAGTTGTGATGCCAAGACAGGATGTAGAGAGCATTAAACAGAAACTAGGAAGTAGGATCTTAAAGATAAACAATGAATAGTAATTTAAAACAAAAATGTATCCTTAAGATTATAAAGCCTGGAAGAATTGTTGAGGATTCTGGTCGGTGGGTATGGACGTACTGACAGGAGAGCATCAGAGAAGCAGCCAAGATGAACTTGGTAACGGGAGAAGCTGTGAAGATCCACAACTCAGGAGGAAGAAGCTGTTTTTATTACAACCTTCAGAACACCTCTCCTCAAACATGACCTTCACTCACGAGGAGTTGCAAGAAAAAAAGTTGTACGAATAGACTGGAGAAACCTCAACCCCCAAAATAAACATGGTGACCCAATAAAATTCACATAAATATGCCATACTATATTTATTTGTACATCAAATAATTTTGTTGTGCAACTTTACCAGCAAGGTAAAAGGTGGCTTGTCCCCTTCAGGTTGGAGGAGAG
>NW_015152004.1:10164-14123 GCF_000732505.1 Cyprinodon variegatus | reverse complement strand
TTTGTGCAGTTTAACGTAACCATAGTATTTTAGAGTGTTTTTTTAATCTTATGTTCTTCGTCTAATGGAGTATAATAAGAGTATAATATAGTATAATAAATAATGATTTCCACAGGTTAATGCCAGCTCACCAAATTGACGTTGTTATAGTGTTATTTTGAAGTTTAATTAATAGCGCATATATTCACCAGAGAACTGATGATGTCTGTGTGTTACAGACCCTGGTTTTCTACACTGACGTTTATATGACCATAAAGTGGTGAATCTCAATCTATTTACTTATTTATTTTTATTTTATTTTAAATAGGCCCATAGGCTCATAGGTCTTTTGTCCAGTAAAACAAAAAAAACAAACAGAAAAACAATGTCAAAATCAGCAGTTTTTAATCACCAACCAAAGGAATTTGTCTTTTTATCGTTGTTTTTTTTAACGTTGTCCTAAGATGGCTGCCACCACACATATGCGTGGCCGAAGATGAGGTAGCTTGATGCTAGCAATACTATTCAATCCAACATTAGCAAATTAACTCGTCAGACAAAGGGAAATAATAGACAAACATACACAGCGCCAATCGTTCAGTCCGGCGCAGTCATCAGTAGCATTCAGTTCAGAACAATTTTACTTAAAAACCCTTAACAGTTTAAATTGAAAAGCTTCATTTAGATAACTATATGCAATTATCTATTCTATACCTCACCCAAGCTTAGAATACCTCAGAAAGCATTGGATAAAAAAAGGGTAAAGTGAGGGTTATTGTGTGCTGGTTCGAAGGAGGGAACGTCTACCTTGATTCGTTAGCCCACACGTCCAAAAGGCAGCTGTCAGGGACACTTAAATTAGTCTGATGCAAAACAGAGGAAGATCTGCAAGGCTTAATTTGATCACTTACAGCAGCTTTTCAGAGGAGGTCTCCTCAGACAGCTTCGTAGTAGCGGCGCAGCAGCAACACAGTTGGGCCAGAACTGTTTTGTAGCCGGCAACAAGGGTTGACCAGGCTGAAAGTCAAATAGTTTTTCTCATCTGCTTCAGAGCATGCGGACATTATGATGAAAAGAGAAACAGAAAACAACCTGTTTTTGCCAGCAAAAATTAGGGTTCCAACAGCCATGCTATAAAGCCCTGCACTTGATAACATTGAACACACTGTCCTGATGGGAAAACATGGTGGTGGCTGCATCATGATGAGGGGTTTGCTTTTTTTCATCAAACAAAGAGCAATCCAAGGAGATGAACTGGTTAGAGGCTCATTGAGAGGTAACACTGGAGCTGAGGCTCACCTTCCAATAGGACTGAGACCAGAACTGGTCTGGATGAGTGTATTTATTCTTAAAAACTCAGCATGTGATGGAAAAAGGAAAACATCCCAGACTTTGAGAAAATGGAACCTCACTTTCCAAACATCCTGGTATGTCAGACTGCAGCATTCTGACATTATTTCCCAACTAGAGGGCATTTCTAATTGTTAAGGGTGCATCCTCTAGTAGGCGCAAAGCTTTTCAGCAGGTTGGGGGTAGTCTAAATCCTCCATCTCTCCACAGAAGCACCAAAGGTCGTTTTTCTCATCCCCTTCACATCTTTATACTTGCTTGAATGTGGTTTTACTGTTAACAATGACCAACAGGGGAAATACGGAACAGCATAACACCGGTGACATGCAGAAAAGCGTACACCTGCAAACATATGCTGCCCTGATGCAGAAACATGCATTACAACCTCATAAAAAACAGCTTATGACTGACAGATTAATTATAGCTGTAACACTAACATGTTGCTTATGTGTTTACATGAAAGGCTGCTGTTGTCTGGAAGATCCCTCCCTCCCTCCCCTGGCTGTCCTTGAGAAGTAGCTGCTCTACTCTGAAGGGCTGGTTATATTCCCGCAGCATTGTGTCGCAGTGAGCTTGTCGCAGGTAAGATACAGATATTTTTGATTTATACAAAATTTTGTAGCGTGGTTAGTGCTGTTATTCCATGCCACAACACAAGAGGGACAATCACAATCTAGCTGTGGGTCTAGATATGGCCGAGGCGGTGAGGAAGTGGAAAAACCCCAAGGGGCAAGTTTGTGCAACAACGGAGGGACATGAGGGTGAAAAAGAGGGGGGATCCAGGTGGAAAAAAGGGTCCCAGTGTTCTCATGTACCTCGCTCTTCTAGCTGGTTCATCTTCATGAGTCGTTTTCCACAATGGCGGTCATACAAACAAAACAAGCTGTTAAGGTACCAAACAGGAAATATGGTTAGTGTAGAGTGGATGTCATGATCTGGCCTGATTGCTCTCCCTTAATTGGTTATTTCTTTCACCTGTCGTTTTCCCTCCTTGTCTCAATTATCATTTATTCCTCTCACCTGTTTCCTTTGGGTTATATTCCGTTCAGCCTGAGCATTCCTGGCCAGATCATTATTTGTTTTTCTGTTAGTCTGTCCAGTTCAGTTCATTTGGTGCCACGGTTCATGTTCAGGATCCTGGCAGCCAGTGGAAGGAGGGTTTTGTGTTTGTCTCGTCTCCTGCTCCTCCACTGTTCCTCCCCTGCTGAGCCCTCTGGGTTTTTGGCTCTGTACGTGGGGAGATTCAGTTTTTATCCAAGTAAGCCTGGCTCCAAGCTGGAGACCAGTTTAAAGGTCCTGCATTCAGTTCTGGTTCCACTTCCTGCCTCAGCTACCCTCTTCCACTGAGCTTCCCCGTCTTCACCTGATCCTGTCTGCTCCTGTGCGTGACCGCCTGGTCACGCTTCGGACTCTGCTGGACTCTGAACCTGCCTGGGAGCTCTACGAGGCCTGGAGGCCTGGATCCTGCCTGTTCCTGTCTGTTCTGGATCCCTGACCAGGATCGGCTTCCTGCAAGACCTCTGGGACTGCAGCACTGGGGACACCCTTGGACTGGACTGTTAAACCAGATAAGGGAACAACTCAGATAATCATCCTCTGTCAGATGATCGTGGTCACTTAACTGTGTTTCTCCCACAAACGGAGTGTCTGACATGAGGAGGTGCCCCACCCCCCACCTGCAGTCGCCGCGTGCCACACATCCTAGCAGCTCCCATTTTTAGTTTTGTTCTTCATTTAATAAATGTTTTTAACTTGCCTACTAACTGCCTCCTTGAATACTGGGTCCATCTGTTCTCGTTTCATGACAGCGGATGTAGATTTGGCCAATCAGCGGTCCTCTTTCTGCGGTACTGTCTGCGGTCACCTACAACTTCAGAGAGGTGCACCAGAGTGTCTGCGGAATGGGTGGGGCAACATCTGAATTAACTGCGAACCACATGCAGACGTCCTGGTTCCTGAGCATAAACCAGCCTTGAGTCTCGCCCGGATGGCGGAGCTCCTCATCCTATCTCTTTGAGGGAGAGCCGGTAGCCCTGAGTTTATTTTTGTTTATTTAGTAAATGTGAGATCATTCATAGGTGAGTATTCTTACAAGATGGCAGAAAAGTTAGAACATTAAAACATGTTAATTATTTTGGGGAAAAGTTCAAAATGTGTAAAAGAGGAAAGGGGCATCTCAGTGTAAGACTGACACAAACAGCAGCAATAATTTTGTTGGGGATGGTGGGCAGTCATCTCTTGGATCTTTGGGTCAGGGGACCAGATCACTGTAACTGTGATGAAGCAGCATCTTGGTGCATAAAGCTGCATAAAAGCTGGACCTCATCAGATCAGAGCAGCCTCAGTGTTTTTAACAGGGCTTCACTGCTGACAGGGAACACGGCTCAGTGCATCTGGGCTCTGCTTCCCCAGTGGAAGCAGTCATCCATCAGTGTAATAGGCCCTGTCAATGGTCACCGCCAATCAGCCGTTCACTTTGAGAGCCGACAGCATCTGGAAGGAGGAGACCCACCAAGGCAGCCCTGCGCATCAATGCAGAGCCACACCCTGATGGTCCACTGAGTGACGTCTGTTTTCTTTCTTTCTTTCTTTCTTTCTTTCTTTCTTTCTTTCTTTCTTTCTTTCTTTCT
>NW_015152004.1:7777-9731 GCF_000732505.1 Cyprinodon variegatus | reverse complement strand
AATATAAGTTTAAACGTATTTGATTTTCTTTAGCAAATGAAGAAATCATCCCTCAGACGACAGATATCACAGCCATAATCTGTTATCCTGAGGTCAGGTTTGTGTGGCGGGGATATTTTGGTCATTGGTCATTCGTTCTGTTGGAACCTTCACCCTTAGTTCCTGGTTCCAGGCGGTTCCAGGAAATATTTATAGGGGTGGCCAATGATTGCCTTAGTGGGGCCCTGCCACCCCACCCTCTAGCTCCGCCACTGGTTACCCAGCACTCATCGCAGCTGTTTCCACTCCTCTACTCACCCCTCAGTTTTCATCCCTCTGTTTTTTCTCGTCTTTTCTCCTCATGTTTCTTTCAGCTGTTTTTTTTTTTTACCTTGATGCTTTATGCCTGATATTTACTACCTCTCCCACTCTCAGTTTGCACAGGAGGTTTGATTCAGGATTTTGACATAACACTGTCTTATATCTTTTATGCTAAAGGACACAAGAACTGCTAAATATTAACTAGACAGAGTGTGAGAAGTTATTAGGAGAGACATGTATTGCAGCTGCATTAAACCAGCTCTGCTCTGGCAAATGACCTCCAGTTTGAGCAAAGAAACTGAATCTCCTGAAAGTTTATAATACAGTCAACATAAACCATGAGTTCAACACGGTGATACGACCTGAGATAGGAAAACAATGTAAAAACGGTAATAACAAAAAAAAAAGGCCAGCTTCTGTTGAAGGTGTTTTTCAGGAGATGAACTTGAATCAAATCTCCAATCATTTGCTTTAAAGCAACTATAAAATGATTATTCACAGCATGGACTTAGGCAATGGCCCCAGATGCTTGTGTTTTACCAATGAGAAACCTTGTGTCAGACATGCATGGGTCTTAACACGATCCTCAAGCTCGTGTGCAACATTTCACTGACAGTCCCAAATCAAATGTTCTGAAGCAGGAAGTAACACAGTCTGCTAATAACACATTGAGAAGCTTCTCGTCTAGCAGAACTGCAATCAGATTTGAGTCCAAATTTAATCCAAGGTGGACCTTTATTCTTTTCTTTAGTCTCCGTCATGTCTCAGGTCTCTCTTATGTTCATCTGTTTTTCTCCTTTTAAAGGTTTAGCTATCTCTGTGTGCAGGGACAGGTGGTGTCACTACAGCAACCATGCTGGTCTGTTTGGGTTCCCTGTCCTGCCAGAGGAACTGCTGCTCGCCGAGCAAAGAAAAGCCATCCAAGGTTGTCCCCATTACTTGCCTTTTCTCAAAAAAAGTTCATTCCAGTACCCAATCAGTTAGCCAAATTATATTTTGTCACTCATAATTAATAATGTAAGAAAGATTTTTCTAATCACACAATCAAACATCAGGTGTAGTTCCTTTAAGTAAGGGACTCAGCAGCAATAGAGGATTAACATCATGATGAGGTGTGAGGAAGTTCAACAGGAGAAGTTTCCAGACTTTAACTGAAAGCCAGTAATCAGTGCCTCCCTACCAGCTGTGAGGATAGGACCTAGGAGCCTTGGTCCAGGTTCATCTTCACAGTCACTGTGAGGATGAAGATGACTCAGTCCACTTCACGAATAAAATCTCTGCTCATATGGGAGCGAAATGTTCGTCACAAAATCCACAAACAGGAGAGATACCCCAGATCCAACCTCAGAGGGACTTGATCCAATCACCTTAATTGGCTTAGTTGGGAAACAGAAGCAAATAATATGACTTTGGTTAAAATCACGACAATAAGATTGTAGCAGGTGTTTAAATATGCTCTTTAAATAAAGCATTAGTATGAATCAACTGAACAAAATAACATTTAAACTATTAATATTTGTTGGTTTAAAGCTTGATAAAATTATTCTGTTTGATTTTTTGCTTCTGGGGCTCAAAGGCCTAGCCTGACGTAGTCCTACTCAACTCTAGTCAGAATTTGAGTCTGATACTGCTCCATAGAGCTGTGATTATGGGG
>NW_015152004.1:4597-6357 GCF_000732505.1 Cyprinodon variegatus | reverse complement strand
GCATATGGCACAACACCAGACTGAACTTCCCGACCTCAAACGTTGAGGGCGGGACTAAGTTCGGAATGGCACCCAGGCTATCAAAGGCCAGCGAGGGAGCCCAGTCCACCTACTCATAGCTGCTCGGTGGTTTTGTTTGGTTGAACTGAGTCAAACGGCCACATTTCCAGGTGTTGTGATACAACATTGCTGAAATGATCAGTCTGATCAGAGCCACTGAGTGAGTAAGTGCCCGGGACCATTCCCCCTCTTCAGGAAAATTACTACTGACCCCTCCCAGACGTCACGCCTGTGAGACCAATCAACTGAAAGAAAGCTGTGATGCAGCAAGACAACCTCCCAACGTCATACAACTTCGAAAGCTACAAGCATAAACCGCTCAGCCTCTTTTCCCCAGGGATTTTGGCCTGCCAGGAGGACAGAAATTCTATGTGGGATTACGTCTAGAAGAAGCTATCAAAGCTCCTTCCTTCATCCTGCCATCAGAGCTACTGATTACAGTATAGCTTCACCCCAGGTGAGATAGTGGGAGCCTCCGCCTCACAAACAGCTGTCCTGCACTGCTGAATGGACCTTTGCCTTGAGGAGCACGGTAAGTTAAGTACATGGATTAAAGCCCAACCAATTCCCTTGTTGCTTGCATCAGACTGATCTAAATCTCTGACCTGGTTTTGGAGACAGACTGGCGTGGACTGAAATTAGCCCACACCCAAAGCAAGAAGACGGAGAAGAGTCAAAGTCTATGGATGTTGTTTCCGCCCCTCCCTCTTTACCCGGCACGCATCAGAGCAGACTTGTCCGTTCTCAAGACTGACAGCTGCCCCAGCATGCACTGCGGCAGCAGCAGCTTCCTGGTTAGCGCTCCCAGAGCTCAGGGTATTAAGTTAAAAGATCTCTTTTCTGTTGCCGTTGTTCCAGAAAAATACATTTTAAGATAATTTAAGGCGAGAACATTATACTTTTAAGCCTCACTATAAGGCCCATTTACTGATTTAGTGCATATTTAAAAAAAAGTTCAGATGTTGAGAGCACTACGTCAACCAGCTGACCTGCGAGGCTAACTGCAGCCAGGGCTATATTTAGTCCATCTGGAGCAGCCCTCTCTCGGCATGTGTGAAGTACGGCTCCGATGGTGATTTTTTTGTTTTATTTGGCAAAAAGTTCATTTGATTTTCGTTTATCCGATTGTGTTAATCATTATTTCCCCACTAAATGAAAAAAGTAAGAATTTATTGTTATATAGAGACTATTTATAATAGGAGGTGAAATGCAGCTCCAGGCGAGCTGAGCATGTGGCGACGTCACAAGTACGCTTCTGTTCCAATTGACCCGTATTTATGCTGCGTGCTGCCATTCTCACCTGAGTAAAGTTGCCCCCCCACCTTCTTCAAATTAGACAAAATTGGTGTCGCGTTTCCAGCCAGAACGCGCCGTAACGTAAAAAACGCGCGCTCGCGTAAAATATGGGTTGGAACTGCGCGTTATTGTACGGACGATTATTGGTCCAATCGGCTTGCCATACCACAATGGCGTCGTTGCGAACACCGGGAGAGCTGGAAGATTTAAGGCCAAACAAGAAAATCAGACAACCATCGCTTTTAAGGTCTGGTCCAATCCAACAGAAGGGTAAGTAGAAACCAACTTTATCACTTTATTTTCTATAGGCTTATGTCTATAATCTAAATAACATTGATTGAAATGTTTATATCTTGTTTTCTATTCTTCAGTGGACCTGGCACAACTACAGAAAATGACCACAG
>NW_015152004.1:0-2937 GCF_000732505.1 Cyprinodon variegatus | reverse complement strand
TTAAAAACCCTTGGATGAATAATTAGGGTAGTGTGAAAGAGTGAAGATGGTATTCTTTGGTCTTTTAGCCTCACATTGTCTTGACCTGTGACCCCGTGACCCCATGACCCTTAGTTGCGCACCCCCCTTTGAAAAATCCTGGATCCGCCCCTGAATTCACTCAGCTCGGTTTGTGCTGGTTTGTGCAGCAAAAATTGTTGTCTGTGCTGCTTTGGCTTTGAAGATATTAATGAAAATGTAAAGGTCAAAAGGTCACCCAGTTCCCCCACCTTCTTCAAATTAGACAAAATTGGTGTCAAACGTTTGTGCTGGTTTATGCAGCAAAAATTTTGGTTTGTGCTGCTGTCATTTTAAAGATATAAAGAAACGTTTCTAGAGGTCATCAAAGGTCAACCCCCCCACCTTCTAACTTTTTCTGATTTGAAGAAGGTGGGGGGGCCAACTTCACTCAGGTCCCATTCTCCCGGAGTCCACACTTTCCTGTGTTTTTCTCAATAACATACTTGGCAAAGACACGAGTCCGTACTCGCGTTCTTGTGATTTCAGAAACGTCCAAGGTTTCCTTAATTGGTAATTAATAGCTCTTCTGATAGCCTAGCCTAAGTCACTAAACTGGTGGGAATAAGTGGATTTTATCAGCCGGTCCAGAAGCCACCCAGATTATAAGAGGCCAAAATCCAGGTGAGTAAGCGAATTACAGTTATAATTGCCTAACCGAGAACATTCAACTGGTTTTACTCTTGACTTCTAATTATCTGTCAATTAGAACTCCCAGTCCTAGTTAATTACATATATAGATAATCTACAGGTAAAATATCCCAACACAGGTTTCTAATATTAAGTGAGACTTTATGAAGCTCTGGATGTTTTTTGGATCTACAGTTTCCAGACATACAGTTAAGAGCTGAACAGATTTCTTCCTGAATTAATTGTAAGGCATTGAAAAGGTCATTAAATTAATTAACACTGTTTACAAAGAACTTCTTCTTTTACAGCTCAAAGTGTCTTCAGTGCTCTCAGACCCCAGACAGTCGACTTGCAGTGACCTCTGGCTGGTACGCTGAAGAACAGCATCAGTCTCAGACAGCGGTGTTTTATTGGTCCCATAGTGAGAGGGTTGAACCGGGTCGATGTAAACCAGTTGCTTTATCAGTGTTTGTGTTTGGAGGAGAAAACAGGTTAATTTGTTCAGACCCACATCAGGATGCAACCATTTAAGTGGAAGTGACCTCAAACTTTGCTCTTAATATATATGTTCAAAGTAAATGTATCCAAGCCCCTCTCTGCATTACAAGGAAGAGATTATCAGGTTGACATTGTTCCCTACTTATTGTTTTTGTAATTTTTATATTTTAAATAATTTTGTTGAGTTTTTATGACTAAACAGAATCTTAAGCATACTTATCTCTCATTTTTTCTTTATTTCTTTCATTTCCTGTCCTGTAAAGTACTTTGAATTGTAACAAGTTAAGACCTTACATTAAAGTGTTTGCTTATATTACCAGAAAAAAACAACCCTGCAATAATATGAATAGTTTAAAAGTATAATATAAATAAAATATAATATAATATGTAAAATATAAATATTTCTTTTTTTAAAATAATATCAATATCCTCATTCAAATGAGAAATGTCAGTATAATTTATGACTTCCTTTATCTGTATTAATTAGTCCAGATGGAAGCATTTGTTTGAGCTCCTAAATAATTCTATTACCACACCAATTGGTTCATCTGTGATATTTAAATTTCAAATAGAAAACACATCGTTTCTCATTTGATAGTATGTTTAAAATAGATACATCACAAGTGAAAAAATGTCCAGCATTTTGTTGTTTATAGCATAAAATAATTCACTAAGATAGCAGACAACACTAAATTCCTCATTGGTCACGTGACCCGCTGAGGGATGCCATGACATCAGTGTAGTCGGGATTTTATCCTTTAATGAGGACAAATAAGAAGCAATCAGTCTTGGTGGTTTTATTAATGCTCGCTGGTTTAATCACCGCTGCTAAATGTTTTTTGATCTTATGCAGAGCCGGTGGAAGTTCATTATCTTTCAGAACATTTTCCAGAAGATTCTGTGTTTTAATTAGTATATTGAATCCAAATGATGCTGTGGGAGCAGGATTGATGATAAAGGAATCTGGCGTAAAGTAATCCGCACATTGTTTGCTGTATCGGTTTCAATGCCACAGATTGTCTGGTTGATTTTTGTCTAATCTATTTACTTTCCGGAACAAAATTTGACGCAAAACCGAGTACTTCGGATAATTAAACATTCCTTTTCCCGATCTAAAGCCATTCCTAAAACTGGCAGCAGTACAATAGACCTTTGTAATGATGTTTCAATGATCCTTTCAGAGTGCTTAACAATGTGTGAAATAGTGCACACCTGCCCGATGGCCTTTGAATATACTGACGTCGCAGCTGGGTTTTGTCACGTTACTGCTCTAGAGGCGCTGGGATACTGTAAAATTCTCTCTATTTCAATTACTTGGAGCATTTTTAACTCGGTTTAGACCAGCCACATAGAGTAAAGAAAGAATAATCTATCATCACACGCGATATAACTGCTCTAGATGCACTCCTTTCTATTTGAAGTTTAAGACAAGAGGCATCTTTAGATTAAAAGGGAAGGAAGGAGTTTTATGCTCTATATAGTAAAAGATAGCTCACATTCTGAAACTATATGCTCCATATTAAAACAGTGAAGTTTCACGATGAATTCAGGTGTTTATTTTCTGTATCCTCTGGACTTGTGCAGTGAAATACTTTCAGATGTTGTGACAATGACTGATTTATTGGGGCAGAGAGGGATGAAGCAGAGCAGCGCCACACTTCGCTCTGAAGCTTTCCATTTGGTAAATGACGCTGAGGCGTTCACTTTCTTCCTGTTGACATGACAGGGCTGTGTAGGCTAATATATTAGTGG
>NW_015152003.1:103968-130430 GCF_000732505.1 Cyprinodon variegatus | reverse complement strand
CAAGATCCAAAATTTATTAGAGTACGTACCAGAAATCTTAGGTATCACATAAAACAGTTCTGGTCAGAGCTTAGACAACCAATAACTCCTCTTCCATCTTTAAATTTAAACAAGCCAAATTCCATACAAACAAAGGATAATGGTTAATTGTGTAACATTTAGCTGGTGATTTTTGCACCATCTTCCCCCCATTAGAGACGCCCAGATTATGATGATGCCTCTTAAAATAATCCAATGAGATAATCCTGCTGTGTGTGGGCTGTAATGATCTGTTCTGTGTGGAAGAACGAAGGGACTCCTCGGACCCCATGATCGGGATATCCAACATGCTAGATTGTCTTGGCCAACTATCCTATCGGGTGTTCCCTAAACACAGACAAGGATGCAACCTGCTAAATGTGACCTGTAGTCAATCAGAAGTCCTTTAACAAAAGTCTTTTCTTATGATAATAATTATTCACATAAAAAATTAGTCCATAAAGCTACTTACTCCCTTGCTTCTTCCTAACTGTCCATGTTTATTGAATTTGATCTTCATAGGTTTGCAGTCAGTCAGCTGATTCTTCCTCAATCTGATTCATCTTTTTGCTTTTTAATCATCATGATTAAAAACATGACGTGATGATGCTATAGGCTTAGACTGCTAGAAGACCCCTTTTCATCAGTCTGCTTTATTCTATCTCTATCCTCCCATTTTAGCTAATAGTAGGTTCATCTGATCTGTTTCTGTTTAGCTGCGACTCCATCCCAGAGAGAAATATCAGCTGTGCTTCTGCCATAAACTTTGTTTATAGATGTTGTAGCTTGGCCTGTTTGTAAATCCCTGGATGGGTGTGGAGCTGGTCGATAGTTGCCTTTTGTATCTCTGCTTCTTTTTCTATTTCTGCTTCTGTCTCCCTGCACACCAATCGGCCTTGGCAGATGGCTGCTCACACTGACGCTGATTCTGTTGTATGTTTCTTCCAGTTAAAAGCGAGTTTTCCTCTCCACTGTCACCACATGCCTTGGTGTGAAGGACTGCTATTGAATAAATGTGTCTATGCAGTCAGGTGGTTTCTCTTATATCGAAAACTTTGAACCAATCTAATATGATTGGAGCTGTCTCAGTAAAGTGCTTTGGAATTAGATATATTGTGATTTGGCGCCTTACAAATAAACTGATTTGAACAGATTTGAAAAATCCCTTGACAGTTTTTAAATCTTTGCTGTGTGAACCAGACATTAGTTTGCATGTTCCCAAAAGCATGAATGTTTCAATTTGTGTCTCACTTCATGTCTGACTCACTACATTTCATTCAAATTGTCGTCTATTTTGGTGGGACATTCGTAGGTGCAGCTGTAAGGAATCATCATCCAGTTTCACCTGCTACAGATATCCTGCAAGCCATTTTTCAGTTGAATCGTATGCCTAACATGATCCACTTTGGGCTCCAAAAGTCCAGTTTGAGGAAGCTGGTTCACTTCCCATCTGGGTTTGTCTCCATGGTAACCTGTGCTGGAACCCTAAGCTTCCTCAAAGCAAGTTATAACAAACAGCCTCTCGGGATCTTGACAGCGTGACAAAATGAAGACATGAAATGAACAGTGGTGTGTGAACAGTTTCTGGTCTTAGCTTTCACCCACCACTGATACTTCTCTCTGTCAGCTGAAAAACACAGATATGTGGCTTTAGATGTGACATTTTGTAGAAACTGAGACTGAATACTAGAAAAAAAAACCATTCCTGTTAAAAATGTGGTTAATAGTACTTAGTTTAACCTTGTTATTTATGGAGAAACTTCTCCATCAAGATGCCTAGTCTGATGAAATGTGTCTTTCTTTATTCAACAGAATTAATAACCCGAGGCGAATTTTGTTTTTCTGTGATATGCAAAACAGATCAAGGCATGCCATTACAGGTGTGGTACCCATGATTCTGTCTGTAAATCGTTACAAAAAATCCTATTCAAACACTTTCTAAAAGGGCTGCCTTTAGTTAAATCTATGAATAAACCCTTCAGTGTTTTCCCTCATAAATTGGGGATCATGGAATAGAATCCAAACTACCAACCAAGTGGGAGCATTCACCCTCATCTTTGTTTTGGTTTTGTTTTTTCTGGCTCCAAGCTGTCAGACTTCAGGAAAAAAAAAAAAGGTGCCAAACAAACAGAAAAAAAAAGAAAAGCTGTGGGCATCTCCTTTGTTTTCATTATCTTGCGAGTGAGCGTGCTGTTAATTATCTGCTTTGTTTCACTGATATTCAAGAACTCCTACGTCTATAATATTAGCTTGTGAAATCCTTCCACGCATGCTTTGTTGCCCTGAGCTTCGGGCAGCCATGTGTGACAATTTCTTTCTCCTTCGAAAATGAAAGAAGTTATTTATTAATTAACCTGGCTTATGTTTTGTTGGGCGTGACGGTCAAATTTTTGCCTCGACTTGATGAAGGTGCAGAGTATAGTATTGATTTACGGTGGTCTAAAATGGTAGGGGTATGACGTAGCAGGTCTGGGAAGAAAGCCATGACTAAATCTATGAAAACAGATGAAGCTACACTTCTTCAGAGATCCAAAGCAGACTGTAAACAGGCAACAGCCGTAAAAGGGCTTTGGATGCAGCCGATCTGTAGGGACTGTGGGGCTGAGCTGCAACGCTGCTTCTGGGAGGGAGAAAATACCAGAAGGAATTGACAAGAGAAGGTGGACGGCATCCAACACAAATAGCTTAGATTCACCTTCCAGCTGACATCATCAACAACACATGTACCAATGCCAGAGGAGAGATAAGGAGGCGAGCGATACAAAAGGAAGCAGGCAGGAGAAAAGGTGATGAAGAGCCCACAAGAGGAAAAAAAAGATAATTTCTCTATCAGCTCATGTCTCTGTCCCAGCTGCTCCCCAATCATTCCCTAAATCATCCCGGCTTTGATCTGCTCACTTTCTGTTAAACCCATTTCCCCCCCTCCTCATCCTTCATTCACCACCTCCCATTTTTCGCCCCTTATACTATTCTCTCGCACCATCTCGGCTCCCCCCCCTCTCAGACTATAAGTGCCCTCCTCACCCACCTCCATCTGTCTAGCTTCATGATCCGTGGATGATTTACACAGATTTTCTTTGCCTTCCGCTCGTTTGACATCCAGACTGAATATCTATTTGGTTAAAGCGCCATCATTCAGTGTATAATCACCCTCTGTTTAACCATAACTAATCACCTTTAACTAATGCCTCATGATATTCAGCGGTGTTAGCCAGCCACATTCACCACTGTTAGGAATCGGGGCTATTTTCTGGTAAATCTCTTGATTAATACTGATTAAATATGTAAATCCTGTTTGTCGTATTCCACACAGTCTGTGTGAGATGGGTTTCTGCTCACTATGGGAGAGAACAAACCGATGCTTTCAAGTAAAATAAGTAAGAGCAGCTCAAACATGTTTTGGAACAGCAGAGCAGAGATGCAGCGATCTGGCCAATACCGATCTCTATAATCTCATCTTTTTGTTAACTTCAATTTTTTTTCTTTTAAGATGACCTTTAAAAAATTTGAATGCAACATTTCTTTAAAGCTTGTACAGGTTCTGGTACGGTTAATTAAAAAAATAGTTCTCTCTTATAGTAATGGTTTCCAGTTTCACCTCTCAAAGGACAGTGGTCTGTATGTTTGAGATGTTTCTCAGCTTTAAACCCACAATTATCAACAGATGGGCTGATTAGTGGGCCTCCGCAGAACTGGATGAAAGACTGAGGAGGTCATTCAGCTGGTAAAGTCTGCATGATGATGGAGCAGTGGCGCATTTCGCTGGGTGGAGACTTTAGCCATGGTTGGTGTTAGAACCAACAAAAGAAGTAAAAGAGACATTTTGGTTTTCCACAGCAGGAGAGCCATACTGGGAAACATAAGGGCCGCTTTATTTATTTATTTGTTTTTAACCTTTTGACAAATTCATACATTAATTACTGGTAGTGTTGCACCGATACCTGTATCGGGCAGGAACCCGATCCAGCACTAAAATGGTGGTATTGGTATCAGCGTGTACCGACAAATAGGGCACCGATACCATTTTGAGAGCCAAAAGTTATTCAACTATTGTCACCCATTCCAGGTAGGCAATAAAAAGTTCTACTGGATTCACTTTGTATTAGTCCGTTTTCTGCTTCACAAAGGTAGGCAGCAGCTTGACAAAGCCATGGTGGCACTAATTTTACATCCAAGTCGTATGCAGATCTTCATATATAAACACACACATCAATTTCAAACAGATTGTATTGGTATCAGCCAATACTGCACAGCCAGGTATCGTGTATCTGGGCAAAAAAATGGCATCGGTGCAACTCTAATTCCTGGTACATTCTATGCAAGAACAACTTATGAACTCATGTTATGTTGAATGATATGTTAATAAAAAATGAATGAGATGTTAATAAAAAAAAAAAAAAACTTTTTTTTTTCAAAACATATCAGTGTTTCTGTAAGGTTATTAAGCATTTAGGGTTCAATTAATCTTTTCTTGTTTATTTAATGGATCCAACACCGACATTTAAAGAGGAAAACACAATTTGTTTCCTGATGTAATCCATCCTTAGCTTTGGAAAACAACAAAAAAAAAAGTCGAAGAATTTTTAGATTTTGAGAACTAATCTTATTGTTATACTACATCCATTGCTTCACCTTCTCTAATGGTCAATATTTATCAGGTTTAATAGCTAAGGTAAACAGACTGACATAAGAAAAGTCAGATTATGTAGGTGAAAGCCAATTAACAAAACCAAACAAAAAGCCACTCAAAGTTTTTTTATTTAGGGAGGAATTTATTACATTAGTAAAACATGCCTTATGTGATTGAAGGCCAATGGTGTTAAAGGAAGGAGTCGGTAAAGAGATTTATGGAGGCAGAGAAAATTTCCGTTTGCAAACGCAGCTCAGAGACGCCCAGTCACTCTGGAGGTTTAAAAATAATCGCTGCTGTGTTTTGATTGGCTGCACGTATCCAAGAGCTCGCACCTCATTTTCAAACAAAAGCCTTTCTTTAGTCCTGCAGGCTGAGATGTTAAAGTGTTTCTGTGCCATAGTTTGTTATTACAATAGAACTGGGGGCAAGAAAACACTGGCACCTGTTTAGCACTGAGATCAGTTTGGCAGAAAAGAAACGATGGAAACGGCTCCATAACATATCACATATAAATTAAAGCTCAATATAATATAACTTAGATGATCAAATTGTTGTTTGGGTAAGAATGGGTCCAAAAACACTTTTTAAGCTTTGTAATTAGAAATTTCTATTAATTTAAGACTAGAAAAAAAAGCATAAAATAAACAAAAATCAGAGGCTGCAGTGGAAGTGAAATAAATAAATTTAAAAAAGGCAAAAATTTGAAGTGATTATTTGTCTTTATGCATAAAAAAACAGAGAAACTGAGTTTGTTACATGTTTGCTGAGTGATTTATTTGGATCAACCTGATAACGAAAAACATAATTAGAGGAATACTTTCTGGCATAAACCAATGTTATGGTCACATCCTGATGGCCGGACATTAGACACAGAGAGAACAGAATCAGTCCATCATTAGGAGCAGGTATCCAGTTCCTGAAACAGCAGAACAGTCCCAGACTATAACACTCCCACCACCATATTCTATAGGATCTATATTTTTTCAGAAATGATGTTTAGCCTAGCTAAAGATTTAAAAAGGAACAAAAACCATTGAAAACGGTTCCATTTTCCAATCTTGTTAGTCCAAAAGTATATTTCAGGAAGTCTTGGAAATTATTTAAAGCTTTTTGTTCCTACGGCTGAATCATGAGCACCGACCTTATTTAAAGCAGGGGAGGCCTGCAGTGTTTTAGATACCAGTTTGGGGTTGAGGCCCACTGTAATCATGTGTAACAGCCACTCTTTGGTAGATTCACATCTGGTTCAAATGTGGTTTGCTGGAGTCAGAATCCTGAGAAAAGACTTTATGACTATTAAGAGATGGAGTTAGTTCCTCATAAGTCCGTTTTTTTTTTTCCAGAAAAAGTAAGATTGTTTTGCTGTTTGAGCTCTCTTGGCCTACTTCATGTTGTCCAACAGGTTCTACTGAAGTGATGCTCTTCATTCTTTAGATTTGGCAGCAATCTATGTTGTTTGATGCCAGTGAATTTGAACCAAAACTGGGATTAAAGCCCCTTTTATTGTCAACACAGAGAGAGCATTTCATTTTTCACCAAAGGCCAATCAGACTGGATTTCTCTCTTTGTTTTTTATTTAAGTTCAAATCAAATCATATCTGCTTCATAATAATGTGTTTAGAGTCGAGTTTGTATATTTATCTTTATTGTCCCTGATATATTCTTATCATTTGTCTTTAATTAATTCTAGCATCAAAACACTTTTTAATTGCCATCTTATTAACAAAATAAGCATTTGGAAGTACCTTTAAATTTAGCTGGGTTTTCTTTGAATGTCAAATCTGTTTCATGAACTGTAACCTTGAAATTGGACCCAAAAAAAATTGTATCAAAAATACATTTCATTTTAAAAAAGCAGCATTTGCTATTAGGTAAGATTGTGCAATAAGAAAGCAATCTAAAAATGGGAAAGGGGGAAAAAGAAACCTAAGCAGCCACCCAGCAGTTTGTGCAGATGGGTTTACAGCCCCTAAGCAGAATAAACACAATGATGCGATGTCTGCTTTATCAATACAGAGCAGCCGCAGCTGAATGCAACAGGAACTGCAGGTCAGAAAAGCAAAACACTCAGTGGGGCTCTTCAGAAGAAGAGACTATAGCCTTTTTAGAGAAGGTGACAGAAGTTGCAAAAATGAGAGCCTGAACACAAGCTCCGCTAAACAGCAATGTATGCTTAAAATTATTCACTTGACAGGAACCCAACACAACATGTGAGAAAGAGCACAGCAGCAAAAGCGTAGCAGCTCAACACCATTAGCTGCAGGAAGCAGATGAGGGAGCTCAGCAGCAGATCCAGGAACACTGAGGTGTTTTGTTTTTGTTTTGACGTAGGTGAGAACAGAGAGCGGCGCGCTAAGAGCTGACAGCCCGCATTAATATAAAGAATATCTGATTAATAAACAGAGATTGTTTTGAAAAGGACTCAGACATCTGACCGTAAGCCGAATTGAGAAACCCAAATACATTTTATTTTTCTTCCTCCTTCCTGTTTCTAAAATGCTTCGCGTCTTGAGCAATCTGATGTGGTTGCATTCTTAGACACCAAAAAAAGGAAAAGCTTTATCTGCTGCACTGATGGAGATGTGTTCAGGTGGTATAAATGGAAACCACTGGTGAGATCTATTCTAATAGAACCAACAATGATTTCCTTTTGAATCAGCTTCACGAAGGTGAAATATAAAGCAGCCATAAAAGTTCTAATAATGGCTGCTATAACCACTAAAAACACATCAAACCACAAGATCAAGTCCTCTCAGATCCTTACTTTGTGTAGAATTAAGGCCAATTTATGTTTCTGACGCATATCCTCTGCAACCGTTAAATCTGTCTCTGTGCGCGACCACGCCCCCTAGCGCAGAGGTTCTGCAACCGTCGTTTGCGCACCTCAAAAAAATCCTGACTACAGAAAAGGCGCCTGGACAACTACGACGACAGGTTAATCAGTCTTTTTGCCAATTCCATTAACAGAACCTGTTCCTCTTATATGTCTAGCAACTCTAGATCCATCTCCGTTGTTTTTTTGGAAGATAAACACTTTCGCCGGTGCAGTCGTAGTTCTCACGAGTTCTCGAATAGGCTCCCCCTTGCGCTTTGGCGGGAAACTGCTGTGCATCTCTAGAAATTCCAGACCAACGGTGCAGAAGCATACCAGCAAAACTGGTTCACGATCAGACCCAAGTGACATTTGATGCGTGCGGTTGTAGAAGAATTAATTAATGTAATTTTTCTCTGTATAAAAGCAACAGTGCATAATGTTTAACCCAAGTTTTAGCTTAATTTGATATAAAATAAATCATTGCTCAGGTTAATATGCAGCATCAGTATCAATATTCTGTGCAAGCTGCTCTTCTCAAAAACTAGGCCATGTAACTTGAGAGGTTTGGATTTGTCCGTTAGGTGACCCAGAGCTCTATTGCAACAAAACAGGTATGAAACATATCTAATAAGACATATTTCAGGTCCTCTGATGTAGAATCGGAGGATGATAAACAAGAAAGGTAAAAACATCAGCATTTCTACAAGGGCTGAAACATTAATTGCATTTGCAATAATACCCGTCTCTAAATCTGTGCTTTTCCATTATCTTATGCAGGCCAGTTAGTTATACGTCAGCTTGTACACCTAAATTCGGCCAATCATATATCAATTGTCATCTGTCAATCAAATTCTTTTGGTCATAGCATCATGATTCATATGTCACAGCTAATATACGCAACGGTTGAAATAAGAAATAAGAATAATTTACTTTACCATTGAGTTCCGTCCAAGTGTTAACGGGGATGGACGTCTGTGTCTTCAGCAGGCGTAGAGCTAACAGAACTGGCAGCGTTGCGAGGCAAGGGCTCAAACATGTACGGCTGTAAGCCTTCTACACCAAACCAAGCTTCTGCCGCCCTGGCGTCCTCTTCCACAACATCTTAATCCCCACTTTCCTACTCTAAATAAAAAAATGTATGATGGAGGAGACTCATCCTCGATCTCCGACAAAAAACTCTCCTCCTCTTGCATGTTTCCGCTGTCCATAGCGTTCCTTGTTGTTGCTAAGTGCTACTTGGTCCCAATGTAATTTCCCATTGGGAGCCTACTAGCACTAAGTCGCTAACTGGTTAGCAAGATGCTTTGAGGAAACCGGCTACAATGAAACTTGCTTGTGCACCTTCCACCACAACAATCCCGCCCCCTTGATAAACGACCAATCAGATTCACATTAAGAATTCGGAAATGCAACGGTTGGAACGGCCGTTTCTCTACGACTTTAAACTTGAATGGGTACAAAAATGTTATTAAAAGTAACATGTAATGTGAATTATTCATAAATAAATGATAAATAGATCAGTTGCATTTCCTGCACATGCCTTTATTTCTGATAGAGGAGCCGGAGCATTTATTGTGCATAGTTATTGAGGTAAAACTGCCCAATTTATCGTGATATTGATTTGAGGTCATATCGCACAGCCCTATGCAGAGCTAAACGGTCTTCTCTGCTACAAGTGTAAAATGTGGCACTCCGGATAAACATTTATGCAAACTTCACCTCACTCCCTCCTCTCCTCCTTACAGCCTTTTTTTCCGCCCGTTATCTCCCTCCGTCGTGCTCTACTTCCCACAGCCGCAGGCAAGGACATGCTGTGGCTTCCAAAGGAGGGCAGCCTACACACACACACCCACACCTCCATTTCCTCAAACACATATGTTGCTCATTTAACTCTGTCGACACTCATCAGCTGGGTGCAAGGGAGAAATGGGTGCAAGAAATGAAGGTAAAGCTGAATTAGTGTGCTTGTGTTTAATGTTGTGATTTTCTCGTTGGGAGCAGCGGGTCATTGTGTGGCTCACTCTCTTATCTAGGCCTGTAAGACTGACCATGTGACCTGCCTTTTTTGATCAGATAACCAGTGTTTATGGTCAGAGAAAGAAGAAAAGGAGCCACCAGCAGACCTGCTTTATGGTGCATTAGGTTTGTTGATAGTGAAAGTAAAGCTTTGTTTAATGTTTGACAGATCCCCCCCCCTCCCTTCGCCATCACACACACACGTGGACGCACAATACTACCGGCCCTTCATTAAAGCGATTAGGGATTAATGAGCACACCGCCTGCCTAATTTAGTTTATCTGGAGGTGCTGCATTGATGCATTGGCAGCTCGATGCTCTCTGCCCTGTGAAGCAGCATCGACCTGCGCTCCTGCTGGGTTGATCACATTAGGCTGCCGACCAATCAATCACAGCCTGAAGCGGCCATCATAACTGGTTGAGAGATCAGACTGGCATTATGAAAAGATTTAGGAAGCTGGAACCGATGGGTGGAAAGGATTCTAATTAAAATATATAAATAAATACATCTAGTATTCAACTTTGATTTATTCTAAAACATTCATCAGGGTTTATACAGGAATGAGTAACTCTAATTTAATGCTCTTTAATGCTCGTAGAAACAATTTTAATGCCATCAACAAGTACCCATGACTCTCATATATTTTATGGCAAAATCCTTCGTCATCTTTACCGTCGACAGGCTGCAGCCATGTCCCGAGATTCCTTGTTTTTCAGTCACTTTTGCCTCAGGCTTCCTTTCCAAACATACGGCTTTATGATCAACCAGAAGCAGTTCCATACAAACAGGTGGAGCCAGTTAAATCTGATATATCTGACAATATTGTTTTTATATACATTTTTTTTTAAAAGACTTTAAATGCCACGATAATCACATTTAATGAATTTCAATGCCAATTAAGGACTTAATTTAAAAAATAATTTTAT
Organism: Cyprinodon variegatus; assembly: GCF_000732505.1. Lineage (NCBI taxonomy): Eukaryota > Metazoa > Chordata > Actinopteri > Cyprinodontiformes > Cyprinodontidae > Cyprinodon > Cyprinodon variegatus. Next base: position 120,021 of record NW_015152003.1, on the reverse strand, counting down.
GACTTTTAATGACCTGTGGAAACTCTGTACATATGCATTTATTCCATTATGTTTAAAATGTTTTTTTTTATTGACCGTGCATCACTTTGATATTTATTTCAAATTTTACAAATCCAATCTATTATTATATGTGATTGATTAACCGTCACAGAGAGGGATTAAAACTATAGATCAGCAGTAGTGCTAAGACGCGTGCTCCGTGTCAAGGTCAATCTGTGCTAACTGCATTACAAGCTTGTGCTATCATCTAGGGGGAAAACGGTGTGTAAGCTGAGCTGGAAAGGATTAGAGCGTATGCATGCATTATTTGCATGCATAACATGTGCAACAGCAGCAGCAGAGGTGCAGCCTACCTGGAGAGGTGAACACATTTATATCTATGAAAAAAAGGCTTTGCTGCAAGCTATAAATGCTGCAGCTCGTCGTCTGCAGACTCACGCTTCAACAGGACAATGTTTGTAACCTTCTATGTACCCTTTGTGTCTGTGATCATCCGTCTTCTGTCAATATGTCTTTATCCGTAACACAATGCATGAACGTGAAGTGAATGTTAGTGACTTTCCCTTTCAGCAGGACTCACAACACCTTAGAAATGATTTATTTAGCGAGTGTGAGTTTAATCTGCCTTATGGGAACCTATGACCCGCCTCCTTCCAGCAGTGTGATCCCTCTCTGAGTTCTCAAGTATGCAAACCGCAACAAAGGCCTCCTCAGACCACAGCACTTTCATGACCCTGATTAAGTCCAACCTCTATGCTGCTGCAGCGTGAAAGCAGCAAAGTTCTCTGCTACTTATAACTCAGAGGAGCAGAAACAAAAAGGAGCCACAAGCCAAGCCACCTCCGCTTGTTAAATTGGCTTCTGAAACCAAGAGGCTGTAGAGGTTTTCCTTTCTGCTCAGAATCTACCTTAAATACCAAATATTTTACTGTAACCTCAAAATCAGAACAGAGCAACCTTTGAGCCACAGCATGAAAAATGAGAAAGCTGTTACCCATTTCTAAGTTTATTAAAGCTGTTTATTAATGTTTTGCTAATTTAATTATAATCATTAACAGTTGATTTGGTGTAAAATGTCGCTGAAAGGATAATAATGATTCTCTCTAAAACGTCAGATACTTTCACTGTAGTTTTAATGTTGAGATGTGCTGAGAAATCAGCAGATGACCAGAAACTCCGCCCACAGTCTTGTCTGATTGGTTCTGATCATAACCAGCTGATTAATCGATCATCAAATGGAGCGTATATATAAGCCCTGTCAGGCCATGTCCTTACACAATGGTATTAGCAAAGCTCTGCAGACAAATTGCGCTAATCACCACCGGGAGATGCCCAAGGCGCTTTGAAATGTCAGCTGATGACAGCTCATCACAGGAAAACTATGAAATTATAACAGTTAATGAATAAATGAAAAATCAGAACAGGCTAAAACTGCATCAACATGTTAAACCGTTTGACCCTAAGTCAAAGACAAAAATGATCATGTTCTTTAAGGCCAGCTGACAGCTCTCAAACTGCACAGCAAATTAGCTGAAATTTGTTAATTCAACACTTTAATGATTCTAAATCTTGATTCAGAACTTTTTGTTTCTTCTCGACCTTGTATGGCGCACAAAAAATACATATTTCCTATTTGCCATAGTAGTGGCAGATATTCTGTAGATGGTAGAACACACATTGTGCCAGGGGTGTAAATCACACCCATAATGGCGATTCAATTCAGTATGAATTTCCTGACGCAACAATTTAATTTAATTTTTTTTTTTTTGTTTGTTTTTTTTACCTTACAGGCTAGACAATGTTTCAAATTTGAAATAAATCAATGAAAGCTGTAATATCGTTATGCATTTTATTTGAGAAACAACAGCAAATAACAGAAGTAGCAAAGTTGTACTCCACCTAGGCCTATGAAAACCTCATTCACTGAAAAATTATAATGCCACTCTTTTATAGATTCTGAAAGGCCTTGCATCAAAAATACTGCAATGAGTGCATAGGTGTACTAGCAGATTAAGTAACAGAAATAGGCCTATACTACATTTACTATAAAAAAAAAACAATACTCAACAAATTCAAAGCAATGAGTGCACTAGCAGCAAATGGTAACCAAACATTGGCCTACACTTCGTTAACTATTTCTGTCTTCCCTACTGTTTACGTAAGTGTGTGTGTGCAAGCGGAAAGAGGATAGTGGCTTAGGGAAGCGAGGTAGGAGGGCAAAATAGGTTTAGCGCCACCGCAGCACGGAAGTCAGAATTACATCCAGGAGCAAATGGCTAAAAACAGACCGGAGAAAAAAAATAAATAAACATGAATCGATACTCTAGTGGACACGTAGTGGATGCATTGATACAAAACCATTATTATTTACACCCCTACATTGTGCTGAAGGTAATTAAAGCCTGTTTGTTTGTTTTGAATGATTTTGAATATATCCGAAGGTTTTTTTCTCTCTTTAAACAACAGTAAAAGCAATCAAATAGTTCATCAAATTATAGTAAACTTCAAGCTACAGTGTGTAATAATTACGGGGATATACAGTCAGAAATGTAATATATTATACATAACTATGTTATTTATCATCATCTACGAGCTCAGCCTCTTAACCTTAATATTTGCGTTGCCTTAGAATTCGTTATTTATAATTACATAGGAGCGGGTCTCGCAGCCATGGAGGCAGACATCTTTGCGCTACGGCAGCGCAGAGCCAACAAACTAGTGATTGCGAGATCGCCAAAACGTCACAACGATGTAGAAAAAATAACGGGTATATTTATTATCTTAAGTCTACGTGAAATCTATACCCTACACAGACTAATGAAATACTATCTGTAAAATTATCTATGTAAACAAACCTCATCACTTGAGAAGGTAGGTGATGCGGACGTCGTGGAAGACATTTTGTCCCGTAACGCTCGCCGTACTGTTGGGGGGGAGAAGCGGTGGGGGGGAGATGTTCATGTTGCTGCAGTCTGCAGTCTGACCGCTAGATGTCGCTAAAAGTTACACACTGTAGCTTTAATCAGCCATTTAAACAAACAATCGATAAACTAGAAGATGCCAGAGGCAGGTTGGGGTTTTACCCAGTTACATACGAAACGCTACACGCTGTCAGTCATGGGAAAGCACACTGGACTTCACCACTTTTTCAATAAAAACTGCCAGGAAGACAAGAAGAAAAATACAAACTATGAGGGTTATAAAGAAAACAGAGGCTGGCTCTTTATTTAAAGCGTTTATGACTGTGTTGTTTTAGAGTTAGTAAGTCTAACAGTGAAAACAACAGCTGACTTGCTTCCTGTGCAAATAACTCTGTTCATTGACCAAGCAGCTGCCAGGCCTCTGTGCTGCTATACAAGGAGCCAAAAAAACTAAAACAAACTTAAGATACAAAAAGAACAATGCACAAACATATACTACTATGGAAATACTTTCACATAAAGATACATAACTGATTACATTTTAAAATTTAGTCCTTCCTCTTTGTGTATGTCGGTTTATAGTATTAAAAAAACAGCCTTATTTTCATCTTTTTTCTGTATATTAGCAAATATATAACTAAAAACTTTTTACTAGGACATAATGTAACAACATATCCATGTAAAACGTGTTGATTGCCAGTCAGTGACAATGATTAGAAGGCAAAGAGGCGGTAAAATCATTAAGAAACTACTATTTCTTCATATCTAAACCATCAGACAGCAACCACGAGAAACGCTGACCTTTATGGAAGACAGATACCAATGACTTTTATTGTTTCTTAGAAGCTGGGCAGATTATCTATTATATGAGGTCTATGATTGCTATGCTGAAAGCAGAAAGAAAATAAGAATGTTAAATTCTGTCTTGATTTTTTTTTTTCCATATTATCATAGACTTCACCATCTCCATTCGGTGTTTTCTTAATATATCCTTCAGTTATAGATACATTTGAAAACAAATGTCATTACTTAATGAAAGAGCTGGCACAATAAACTAGTTAACATTTGTAAATTAGTTTTTTTGTACATTCTGGAGGTTTATTAGGCCTCATTCACATTTAAAAGAAATAATGTGATTGTGATATTTGTTTATAATGCAATAATTAAACCAGATACAACTAATTTCTTTCCTTTATTCCTCATTTGTTCTTCCTAAAATCTGACCTTTGGCCTTTAGGCAAAGCCATACTGTGAGCATATGACGCCATTAAACTTTTCACAACTTTCTAGATATTTTATTGCAAAAACCCTTAAAAACTAAGTGAGCCAGAAATTAGTGCATTTTGCAATGTGACTATTGTACACCCAGATTTTAGAATGATGATATATTTAGGGTGTTTTATGCAGCTGCAGTGTGTACGAAATAAAGATGATTATACCGTAAATATGTTAGAAAATGTACATTGATTAGAAACAATCTCTTTTTTTAAATAATTTAAATTCATAAGAGTATTTTTATGATTAAATAATGAAGAAAATCTTATTATTTTGGTTTAAATTGTTTCTTACTTAATGCAGCACTATCTGAAGTCCCTGCCTGCAGGGGAGGAAATCTATGCTTGTAGTGTAAAGGTTGTCCTCCACCGGGCTATAGATTTGTGCTAAGTAAATTGTTAGAATTCTTTTTTTTTTTGTCTGTTTTTTGTTTTTTCTTCTGACTTTAATTGTGCATATTTTGCATTAAAAAAATCCAAACAGCATCAGTTTCTACAGCCACACTGAAAAAAATAATGCGACCGCTTTTGGCATTTGCTTAATCATATTTAGTTACTTTAATACAATCGTTTCATTTCCTACGCTGCTAACATGAAACAATTGTGTTAATGTAACTAAATATGATTAAGTAAATGCCAAAAATGGTTACATTATTTTTTTTCAGTGTAACCTGCATGCGACATTTATCTGTGGACTCATTTACGCCTGAACTGATTTTGTCACCTTAAGCGTTTTGCTTCCAGACAGGTCTGTGAAAGAGCCATCGTTTGGGATCACTGCACAGAGAAGCATACGGGTAAAAATATTTTTTTCTTAGATAGCAGGGCTCGAAAGCAAAGGGTAAGAGGCATCAGTAAAGGTTCTCCCACTCACCAGTTTAGGACTGGTAAAAAAAAAAATTATTTTCCCTGGTTTTAACATGTTTACAACTGAAGGACAAAAAAACTCAAAGAGCAAGGGGACTGCAGGACGCCGAGGATAAAGGTCAATAATGTTAGCTTATGAATATCATGTTTCCCTGAGGACTGATGCTGGATGATGGCAAATAAAAACATTTCATCTTAGGAAGGCAGACTGAGACCTCGGCTGTGATGATGAGCGAGTAGCAATGAGGCGAACGGCACAACAAGCTCTTCTTAATGATCACTACAACCCACTGTGTGTGAGTGTGAGTGTGTGTGTGTTGTTGCATAAATGCAACAGCTTGCTGGTATTCTTTCCACTTGCTTTCTGCACGCAGGGGGCCGTGTTTTCGGGGTAACGCGATGCCGACACTCAAGAAGCGGCGCGTGACGAGCCGCCATTGTGAGGCAGGGCAATTACAGCAGACCAGTCAAACAAATGCTCTATGTATGTATAATTCAGAACATCCAGCATTACTCACACCAGCAGTGTCCCTATCAGCAGCTCTGGGTTGATTTTAAATGAGTCAATCTTTTTTTTAGCCTCATTTGTTTCTTTATTTGTTCATCTCATGGTACCACTTTTGGTTGAGGCAGATGTGAATTTTTTAAATGATTTTTGTCAATAACTGATTAGTTCTTCCCACACAAGGACAACATTCCTTCAAAATCAATGTTTATCTGTTAAGTGCATTGCTTTGAGCTAACTCCAAATGTTAAATTACTGGTTATATGAGACGCTTAAAGATGCTTATAATTAGTTAATTGATGCATTGATTAGTAGTACTTGGTACCTACTCTGCCTCTCAATATTTAAAAGCTTCAAGGGTACCTTCTACTCAAGATCCTGCAGTGATGACTGCATATTCTCCTGCAGAGTAGATATGGACCAAAACATTGGCTGGTCCATGTTATATTTGCCGATATTTACTATCTGCATTAGTGCATTCACAGGGTTTATACAGGAATGAATAACTCAAATTTAATGCTTTTTAATGCTCTTATAAATAATTTTAATGCCACCAACAGGTACCCGTCGACAGGCCATGTCCCGAATTCCTCGTTTTCCCAACCACTTTTGTTGAAATGTGCTTTTTTTCCCCACATTCTCTAGCTTTTTCTCCGACTTAAGCTTCTTTTCTGAACCGGACGTAGTTCCACACAAATATATCGTGATATAATATGTCTGACGAAATTGTTTTTATACAGTTTTTTTTAATAAAGCATTTTAAATGCCAAAATAAACACATTTAACGAATTTTAATGCCAATTAAGGCCTTAATTAAAAAAATTATATTTTAATGACTTTTAATGACTTTTAATAGCCTGGGTGCCAGTCCGAACTTAGTCCCGCCCACAAGGTTTGAGTTCGGGGAAGTTCGGTCTGGCTCTGCTCCATAGTAGCGCGAGTATTAAAGCCCACTGTCAGGCGATCCAATCAAATTGTCAGGGCGGGCTTTATACGATGATGGACAGATGATCAAGAGTAACGTTATCAACCACGTGACCAATGCGCGCTTGGGTGACAACAATAATGGCTGCCGCTGGAGAGTTTGGGTGAGTAGATTCTGCTATTAGGTCTGTTCTAGAAGATATCGACAGCAAATTAATTTTAAAAGAGGAACAGAGAAACGCGATCAAGTCTCATTTTCTTATTCTAGGCGTGCAACTGCACGCTTTGATTTTTGTGGACAACAACTATGCCTCGCTTAACATACGTCACGCACTCCGTTGCTCTTATTGGTTGTAGGTCTATCCAATTGAGTGCAGAGGCATTTTTTTTCCTGGTTCGTTCAAAACACGCCCCATAATCACAGCTCTATGGAGCAGTATCAGACTCATATTCTGACTAGAATTGAGTCGGACTACGTCAGGCTAGACTTTTAATGACCCGCGGAAACCCTGATTCAGCAGCCATGCACTGAGAGCACATGAAGTGAAGCATGCATTGCTGCTTCCTTCATTTTCTAAGAATTAATAATATTTTCATTGATTTGTGAAGAAATTATTCTTTTCATCAAAATTTGTATTTTATTATTTTTTTATTTATTTGTTTATTTGACAGGGACAGTACAATTAAACATTGCAACCAAACAGGTGGCCGATGTCCAAGTACATAAGGCTTGTAGCCATGGGCTAATTTGCAGCCTTCGTCCCTGGTTAGGCTTTTAAAAGGTGTTAGCATTAAGGGGGAGGGAGGTTAGTTACGACACACAAATGCATAAAAACACAAAAAAAACCCCCAAAAAAACAAGAGAAGTTAAAACAAAAATGTACAGTACAAGCCAGTTTAGTGCTCACACTCTTGATTGTCTTTGAGCCATTTTTTCAATCTTGTGGAGAAAAGTTGAATATCAGTCTGGTGAAACAGTTATCATTTTGTCATTTCTACCATGTAAATGGAAAAAGAAAGAGCAATATGGGTGTCAACAATCAGCACATAAAAAAAGAAAAAAAAAAATCAGCAGCAAATATCTGGTTTGCAACCTGTAGCTCGAGGCGGTCATTGGCTCTTTGGACCCTCTATAAAGGCTCTTAATTGTGACTCAGTATAGTATAACATATACCAGGCTTAGAGGCTTAGTGGGGTTTTTAAAATTGAAAGATTGTGTAACACAATTATTTTACAAAACATTGATGTTAAAATGACCAGAAATATGTTTTTTTCCTTGTTATTACCTAAGGAATTATTTTCTATAGACAAATATCCATGTTTTCTCTTAATGATGCATTTATGTTTTCATTCATTTTAAAAGCTAGAAATACAAATGAACAGCTGGTTGTTTAAAATTGTAAGAGGATGTTCAGGAAAAATAATAAGTTGTGTTTTAATAAAAGATCATGTAATATTTGTGGCTCTAATCAACTTTTATTTTGCTGGACTCTAAGCTAATTGGTTCTTTGGATTCTAATAGTTTTAATCTCAGGGGCTAGATTGATGGCAAAGGAGTCGGTATCGGCCTTAAAAAGTATCGGTCGAAAAATGTATGACTTCATTAGTAATTACAAGTTATCCAGGAATTCAGTAACCAAAACAGCCCTATTTCCTTTTTCTTTTTAAATCAGCTGACAAAACAAAGTGAAAGCAGTCATTTACCAGGTAAAGGTCAAAAACTTTTGTTTTTTACAGCATGTTGATGCACTTACTGCTCTAGATAACACTGGTTATAAAAGTTGAACAGTAGACTTGATATATAATCTAAATACAACTTTTTTCTGGACTGAAAAATATTAATAAGATAATTGGAAATTTAAGAACAGCTGAAAAACAAAGCAATCGACATCTATGGGTTTGAAAAGGGGGCATAACAAAACAAAATCATTTTCAAAGTTTTCTCTGGCACGGTTATCAAGGCTATAGGCAACAAAATGACCTCGTTTAATCAGTTGGACAGAAAGCACCTGAAACGGTATGAGAGACAAACAGACAGGGGACCGCTGGCAGCGTCGCAGCCACAGGCAGCCTCACTGGACCCAAACAGGCAATGTTAACACAGGAGTCTGATAAAGGCAGAAGGAGGAAAGAGGTAACAGAAGCAGTTACTTTTTATCTTGCAAAAAGATTATGGTTTCCGTTCAAGATGCTTAAAATCGAGGGGTTCAAACATCCGCAGAGAGAGAGCTGCCTATCCAAAAGACTTCTCCAATATTACTATTCCACGTCTCAGGTGGGTTTATGTTCTTTACACGTGTTAGCAACTTAAATTGCTAACATGTAATTCGCTGTCTAAATTTACATTTTTGTTACTTTTTTTTATACCCGTTTTACTTACAGAACTGGTTTGGTTACACTGACCAACGACTATCAAATTATTCTCAAAAATACTGTGATAAAACAGAAATTGTGATTTTTTTTTTTAAATATTCTTTTTAAATCGTGATATAATATTTTTGCCATATCGCTTCGCCCCTACATGTTCCACAACTGGACAAAATAGAACGCAGTGGAAAACCTAAACCATGACAAGCTGGTTAACCAAAATTAGTCTGAGCGCACATCGAGGTCACAAAGAACGTCTAAACAGCCTCAGACGTCAGCTCCCAGTTAAGGTCAGTGTCTAAAATTTAAGGACGAGGAAAAGATATTGGTTTAAAACTCCTTGATGTCAAAGACTCCAGTGATCACTACCTCTTAATATTGTGTTATTAGGCTTAAGGGAGTAAATACTATTTCCATGTAGGGAGAGGTTGCTTTGAATACCTTTGTATCTTAATCAATGATCACTTAAAATCTCCTTTTTTATATACTGTATATTTAGCCGGGTTATCTTTTTTCCAACCTGACAGATCATTAATGTGAGTCAAATAAGTAAGACTGAAGAAACTGTAAGGAGGGAACAACCGTGAAGCAGCACCCTTTGTGTCAAAATCAGTTTAAGATCGGTTGGGTAAGACTGTCAAGTTAAGACAATATTAGGAAACGCACACTTTACACACTTTTATAAAGTGCGTCATGTTCTTGGCCAAGCAAGTATATTGCCAAAAAAATTTAGAAACAGCTTTTTAGGAACGCTTTAGAAAGCTTTTTATTTCAGATATACAGCTGCTTAATTTCTCTCATCAGATTCCATTTAAAAGGGTTTAACCACAGATTACTATTTGTCTGGAGTAGGTATGGGCTGGTGCGACTGTAATAAGATAACTTTGAGTAAACAGGTATAAAATAATATTTAAAAAAAAACAATCATTAAAACTGCTACTGAGATAATATAAAGTTATAGTACATTTATGTAAAAGAATAAACTGCTAAATTGTAGGGATGTCCCGATACCATTTTTTGCCAATACTGATAAAGAGCCAATATGATAATCATGATATTATGACTTATTTTGTGCTGTAGAGTTTTAGCAAATGTTTGATCAAGTGATATTAACAAAACAGAGAACAAAAGTCAACAACAATAGGTATGAGAACAACCAACCATGTAATATTAACCAACAGGATATATGAACTTTAAACAGAAGCTGAGTGTTTCTATCAGCGAGCTAATATCGGAGATTGTAGATGCAAGCAAATATAATCTGATATTCGTTTTATCTGCCTAATATCGGACCGATATCCAATATTAATATCCGATCAGGACATCCCTACTAAATTTCGTTTTTTTTAATCCAAGATGCACATAATATCAAACGATCCTCTTGATCTACTCATCATAATGCAAAACTGAAAGAGCTAAAAGGTGAAATAAGCTGGGAGATGATCGGGGAATCTGCTCATCTAGCTAACCTGCAGTCGGCTGATCGACAGATACGTTGGCTGTAGTTTAAATTTTAATAAAGCTTCATCTCGGTAAGCATGACAAAGAAGGGGCTGCGGTGCTTTCCTCCAACATCTTCTTGAAAATAAAAGATATTTTGCAAACTGTTTAGTTTCTTTGTCGTATAAGTGTAGGAAAAGTAGCTGGGACCGCTATATTAGTCGGTGGTTTCATCTGCATAAAGAAATTCAAACTCTCTGCCACTTTTTTGCATAAAAATTAAAAAACTTTAAACCACAAGAAGTGTAGATATCATGATTTAACCCATTTTGAACAAATGCGCTTTCGTCAAAAATGTAAATCTCTCTATAGATGTTAAATGTTTGTCTAACTGGTCACTGAAATGGTTAAACTATGAAGCAAAGAACAAAGATCCAGTTTCCATCTATGGACTTCAGTCATGGGACTTTCCCTATCAGCTTTGCAAAGATGGAAGGTGACAAGCTCTGCTCCAGGACTCCTTCCTTCAACTCTTGATGCAGAGCAGCTCCCCAACAGCAGGGAAGTAAAGTAAACTCTGCCGGAAGCTGGGAATCCCAACTATGCACATTCCTCCTGATAGAAAGTCCACCTAACAGCTGCTGATCTTTATTCACTGATGTCTCTGGGAGGTGAAGCACTGAGTCGAGGAGCAGAGCCGCTAAGAACCGATGAGCTGAGCAGAGGAGACGATGCCAAGCATGCCACAATGTGTGAAATATGTGCTTTCAAATACTTTAGAAACGAGAGGAGACCCCAACAATTAGCTGCTATGGAGTCAGTGAAACTATTAGTGTCGGCGGGTTTAAAGACAGGAGAATGAGGTCAAGACATTTGATGAGAAAAATGACCTCAAGTGGGGGCTGTGTTATAATAATGGACATGAGAAAGGTCAGAGTTCATTTCCAGATCTGCTTCACAGCAAACATTTCCGGCTGCTCATATGCAGCAAAGCGAAACATCACTCATGGCTGCATGTGATGTGATAAAATCTCCTTCTCTCTGAGATTCCCTCTTGGTTGACTCCAAAAAGCCATGATATAAAAAACAAAATACAACATAAACATTTATATGGTCATATTTTTAGCCCCGCCTCCTCATTTTTTTCTTGGAGTGAGGATTTGGAGAAAAAAAGTGAAGAAGAGGGAAATTTCAGCCCACAGCGCGGCGTAAACAACATGCAGAGTACGGCTGGCAGGAAGAGGTTTGAGCAAGAGCACCTCCACTGAATTAGGAGGGGGTTGTCAGTTCTGGCTGCTACAGCAAAGATTTAGCAGCAACAAAGTTAAAATGCTTACAGAAATGTATCCCAACATCTGAATTAGCTGTTATTTCACTGCTGGAAGCTCTGATTCTGAAAGCCGGTGAGAAATCCTATTTATATGCAGATGACAGAGACACTTTTTCTCCTCTCATATCTGCTGTCTTCCATTCTCCATTTTTTCTCCAAACCCTGTTTTTCTTTCCTCATCCTTTTTTCCCCTCTGACTGACTGTCTGTGTCGCCGCAATTGCAGCAAAATCAAAGTTATTTGATGGGCCGTGAAGGCTGCAGAAAAAAAGCTTCCAAAACAAGCAACATTCTATAATCCAGTTTGAAAGCGCTTAATGTTCAAAGCCGGTTGTAAGCATTTGCACATCTGCTTCAAGGATGAAGAGTCTATAAAACAAACAAAGTGATGTTAAAAATACACGTCCAAAGTCGTTGATTTATTCACACAAATGTGTATAATGCAGCATGCCGAGCAAAGAGTTTTAGAAAACAACAAACAGGCTGTGCCTCAAAGCGAGTTTAAAAGCAACATTTAGGAGTAAGCATTACGCTTTGGGCTGATAATGAGCCTTTAAATGCCCAATTTATTTTTGTCAAAATCACATCTGGCACATCTGGAGGGATGAAGTTCAAACTAAATCTAACATTTTATTTCGAAAATAATGCGTAGATGATTGGGATCACCTAGTGACAATGTATTACGATTGGGGCTGAAATAATTATTCGGATTAATCTATTATTGAAATAATCAACTAAATCAATCAATTTAGTAATTGATGAATCATTAACTGGTGTATAGAGACTAAAACATTCCTTTAGCTGACAGAACAACCCACTTAGAGCAGCAATTATACAAAAATTGTAAAAAAAAATGTTTTTGTTTGTCAATATGCTCTATGCAGGACTCCAAGTGGAAAAGTTTTAGTTTCACCTTGTTACATTTCATTAAACAGAATCTTCTTTAAGGTGCCTTGGCTATCCGATTATTAATAGATTAATTGAAAAAATAATCGTCAGAAGAATTGATTAGCAAAATAATCATTAGTTAAAGCCCTACTTACAATCAACATGCTTCTAAAATGAAAGTAAACAACAAAAATACCTTAATCAGGAGGCTGGAACAAAAAAAAAGGAATAAACCCACAGAAAGGCTGATGTTTAAAGTTTTAGGTGCTAACTATGCTAATTGCTACTGTAGGATTTAAAAGAGACACCTAAAGGCCCACTCTACAGTCTCTTATTTTACAGCTGCTGCTCTCCCTGACACACATCCTGATGTTGCTTCTGCTACAGATATAAACATTTAATGCATACGGCAGCTCATTAAAAATGCAAAGATCAGGCTTTTACTGGTCCAATAGCAGCTTACAGTTTTTAGGTCCAAGCAATCTACAGATTCCACTTTTTCTCTCGTAAATGCAATACCAAAATAGAGAGGAAAGTGCAATTGATAAAAGCAGAAATTAAACCCCAAAGGAAAATGCAGGAAATGAAAGGCTGTGACGTACGGATCAGTTCCTAATATCAATCACATCCTTAAAAACGCTGCATTCTGCTACTTCCAGTTTTGGTGAACTGAAAATCCTAGGATTATTTCAAATGTGATGCATTCAATGAGCAAGAAACCAACAAAAACAAAAAAACAGTGATAATTGTCTTATGATAGCTCAAAGCAAAAATAAGGCCGACTCTTATCACTGTCTAATTGATCTCTGCATCTGCAGCAGATTATTCAAGTCTATAGATAACGTGAGATTACCAAGCATGTCTGCGTATTCAGTTTTGATGATGATGTGAAATCTATAACCGTCTGTGTAGGGTTGTCACGATACTAAACTTTTCAACTCGATACCGATACTAAGGAAAATATTCGATACTCGATACCATTTTCGATACCACAAGGATAAAAACAAAGACTCCAAAATTCTACAGAAAATTTTCATTAATAAATAAAATCGAATAAATAAATACAATAACGGTTGTTTTCTGTGCACAATATTAAGCAAGCTTGATAAAAAACGTATAAAATTAAAATTAAGTGTTCCTTCCTTGGCTATGCTTTGCACACATAAAAATGACACTGGCCAAACCGGTTAAAAAACAAAAATAATTCTCAGCAGCTGCACCTGTTACAAAAAAAAAGTCTGAAACTGAAAAGTGCACAGAATTATTTAATCACACAGTGTTCTGATTGTGCATTGTCCTCTATTCTGCACTTTAGATGAATGACTGTTTAGGTGCCACTGGTGGTAGCACTGTATCGATACTTTTAAAAATGAGTATTGTATCCGGATACAACATTTTGGTATCGATACTTTTTTGAGTTTCGATACTTTTGACAACCCTACGTCTGTGGATAGACAGCACTTCTCATTAACAGCACTTAACCTTAGACCTTGTGTGCAGTTCATGCTGTAGGGCTATCAATGGGGCATCATAAATATAGGTTAAAAAACACAGAACAAGAAGTGAATCCATCTTCTCTCAGCTCACAAAAGAAAAGCGCAGGGCGTGATTTGGTGATGCAGAGGTTAGCGCACAAGACCCACGTATGGAGGCCTTAGACCCGGGTTCAAATCCGGCCTGTGGTCCTTTCTCCCATCTCTCTCCCCCTCTCTCATCCCCCTTTCCTGTCAGCCTACTGTCCATAAAAACGATCCACTAGCGCCGTAAAAACACAAAAATAAAAAAAAAGTGCAAAAGATCCCTACTAAATGAATTCTCCTTAAAGCAAACTGAAACAGTCTGTTGTTTAAGAGCTTAGGGAGGAGAAGGTGTCTCGCCTCCAGAGTGACCTTGCTGCATTGCCCTTATGGACACACACACCCATACTTGTTCTGCTATATGTAGTGAGGACCATGTGCTGATTTTCAGTCATTTTCAACCCTTTCTATGCCCTAACCCTTAACCTAACCATTACCAATGCATACCTCACCATAACCCTAACCCAATTGACACCTTATTCATAAACCTAAGCATTAGCAACAACTGGTCCTCAATTTGATGGTGAAACTGGAAAAATGCTCCTCACTCTGAGGGCTATACAGGTACACACCCATACTCCTTCTGCTATATGTAGTGAGGACCATGTGTTGACTCCCATTGACTTTCATTTATTTTCAGTCATTTTCAGCCCTTTCTATGCCCTAAGCCTAACCCTAACCATTACCAATGCATACCTCACCCTCACTCAATTGACATATTGGCCCTAAATCTAACCATTAGCAAAATAATCCCCACTTTGCAACAACTGGTCCTCAATTTGATGGTGAAATTGGGAAAAATGGTCCTCACTCTGAAGGCTAGGCAGGTACACAGACACACACACACACACACAAACCAAACAGATCCACTGCTGATCATAATCAGCATGAGGTAAAAGGCAGACAATCTGTTGAAAATACAGCATCTCAGAGCCGTTCAGCTCTCCTTTGTTTTTCCACCACTCTGTTACAGCTGTGTATTTACTGCCTCTTCTTAGGAAACATCCACCTGTCTTTTGTGTCTGGAGGAATCAGATGTGTTGTAAACTACAGGCTAAAAACAAGATAACCTGTCTGTGAGGTTATGGGGGCTTATTTAAGGAAAAAAGGAAAGTGTGGGGATAATTTCCTTGTATTGTGAGCAGAGAGATGAAGTCTACATCTCTATAGGTTCCCTTCATGTGTTTGTGTACTGCAGTGTAAACACAGACTGGCTCATTTAACATTCAACACCCCCCCAGAAAAAGACAAGTCATCGCTGACCCCCCAGTTTAGTAACATACCTCGGTACGCAGCTGGGTGAGGATCGGTCCACCTCCCAGGTGGCGTACAGGTTCATATGGACGGGCCGGTTGGAGGTGATGCTGACCGGCTTGGAGGGCTGCATGTGCGGCGAAGGGACGCCCCCAGTCCGCGGGAGCCCTCCGCGCTCCGACATCCTGGAGGCTGGGAACTAAACGGGGTAAGGGGGGTTCGGAGCTTAACGTTGGTCGATAGTTTTATTCTGGGTCCTTCTCCTCTCTTCTTCGCAGGGTTTCGCCGTTTTTCGGGCTCCAGCCGCAGGGTTAAAGGCGTTCAAAGCTCGCGAGCGCTAACGGAAAGTTGCTCCGTTTCTGGTGCTAATCAACGACAGGAACAGAAACATGCCCGAGTTCTGGACCCGACCCAGTCAGGAGAAACGGACCGCCAGTGGTCTCAGTCCGGACGTCGTTTCGGAGGTCGGCTCCGTTCCTGCTGGTGTTTATCGGTGCAGGAAGCGGAAATTTGTGTGAGTGAAGTCGCAGAGTGAGCAGAAATCGAGATGAACAACGCCTCTTCAGTCAGAGGAAGGAACGCGGCTCTCTGAGCACGAGACCCACTACAGAGGAACTGACCAATAGGAAGCCTCCCTGCTGTTATTGTCTGACTGAACTACCGCCTACCTCTATATAGCTACATATATATCTATATCTATAGATATA
>NW_015152003.1:98799-103512 GCF_000732505.1 Cyprinodon variegatus | reverse complement strand
AGATAGATAGATAGATAGATAGATAGATAGATAGATAGATAGATAGATAGATAGATAGATAGATAGATAGATAGATAGATAGATAATTCAAAATCTATAGGATTTTCTGCATCAGAAAATTTTATTGCCTTTTGGCAACATATTACTCATATCATTGCGTACTAAGATACTATGTATTGTTTCCTCTTACATGTATACAGTCATTTGTTTATGCATAATATATTATTCATGTAAAAAAAATAAATAAATAAACATTGTGGCATTTTTGTTTTCCAAACACCATTGGGGGAAACTATTCTTCTTCTGGGCCCTAATTGCACACTGACTCAAGTGTTGCTGGGAAGATTTCCATTAGTCATGCAGATGTAGTCAAGCTCTCAGAAAGGTGCAAAACCGGTTAGTTAAAGGTTTATTTTTGTGCGCAGGGTTATTTGAAGGCCTGGTTTTTGTTTTCTTTTTTGCTATCAGATGTGACATTAGGTCAGCCATAGGCCTGCTTGTCAATAGATAAAAAAAAGTTCTTTATTGGATAAGTAATGCCAAATAATAAAACAACAATAGAAAAACACTCTGTTTCTTTTCCAGATTTGGGAATAAAAAGCAGGTGCAGCGTTTTGAACCCTCAGGTGACAAAGGCGCGGCTCTGATTGCCTCCTCTGAGTCTGATTATGAATCATAAGGTGACCTAATGACAACGTCGCATACGTCACGCGTGGCCGTCTGCCATCGGCTCAGCAGATTATCACAGCTGTGATCAGAAAGCTTACATCAGCCTCATGTGTTTCTGGCAGCCTGGGGATGCAGTCATAACTGGGGCCTAATGAGGGTCTAAGTTTTAACCAGAGATGTTAAATAGAGGTTATACTGGATAATCCAATACTATATAAGGGGGACATTTTTTTTTACTTTAAAGGTACATAAAAGCTTCATTAAAGAAGGAAATTCAAACTGATTTCTAATAATATTCTATGCAATTTATCAGATATGTCACTATGGCAACCCCAATTATTTTAATTGATGAAAAATGACTGTATTGTTCTGAATTAGTAAAGTAACACTCATATGTCCCCCGTTTCCTCACTCATGTTATAAATGTCTTATTACACATGAAATGCCAAATTTAATGAAGATAAATCTGCTTCTTTGAGTGTTAATCAATAAAATACCATTACTGATTTGAATTCAGTATAGTAGCCAGTGATCTGAATGCGTTTAACACTTTTGCCAGCCCTCCTGGTGCTCTTTTTAACACGCTTTTCTCACTACCAGAAGTGGCTGCCATTGATAAGCAGATTAGACTCAAGCAGATTAAAGCATGGTTACGGGATTATCCCGGGCCAAGTTATACACAGCGCTCCAAATCTGCACAGTCATCAAGTGAAAGTACACAGAGAGTCAATTAAATGTCTGCTGTAAGAAAGTCATCTCTGATGTTAGGGATGACCGATGGAACAGCTGGATTTCTTGTCAGGATTATAGGTTTGAGGGTTAATCTCAAATTGTAAGAATGCATCTTCAAACCCTGGACCATCTTAAATCCTCAAGTGACATTTTCTAGGCCTAATAAAATGATGACACCCTGTTTCAGTTATAAACCATTAGCTGCTCTGGTTTAGCATGCTGGCGGGAAAACAATCTTGTAACCCATTTCAGGATGGTTAAAGAAGCACTCGGTCTGAATAAGGCTGTTGCTCTGTGTGTGCACACTTGTGTACCAGTGACTGAGTCAACATGTAGCTGCACCACTTATGTAGGTCACTATGCTTCTCAGGCTGATGCATGTGACCGATACCGTCGTCCTTTGCTGCCATCCGGCTGAAGGAGCAAAGACTGCACTTTCTTCCCTTTCTGAATGTCACAGTTCTCTCAAACAGATTTTTAACATAAAGGAAAACCATGATTTTATTTAAGGAAATCAAGTAATTTGAACAAACATGTCCTTGTATGGGGGGAAAAAAAGGGTTTCAACCGTTTCCAAATCAGATTATTAGCATTTTTTGGGAGCATAGTTCTATTTCGTGAGGTTTAATAACTGTCAGATCAGCTGGACCTGTTCAAGAAATACAAGACGAAGTAGGAAAAAATATCCTAAAAGAATAAAGATGGCCTAATTTAAGGGCTACAAATTTAAGCTAGTAAACAGTCCTATTTTTGGCCAGTGGGAGGAAGATAATCCACACATGCACTGGGGTAAAAGTGCAAAGTGCACACAGGAAGACTCCAAATTGGGAAATTTTTTCCTGCTCCAAGAAATCGACGCAAACCAAGGCGACACTGAAACCCTCAAAGAATTATCGTGTATTAAAAATAAAAAAAATTAATTGAAGTTAGCCACTCTTTAATTAGCTTTTTAGAAAGAAAACTAAGCCACAATTTTTTTTTTTTTTTTTAAAGTACTAGGATAGCTAGTAAACACACCAGCAACACTCCCTCTCTCTAAAAAACTCTCCACATGTTTCAGGGAGAAAACCCAGTGAGGTAGCCTTGGAAAACCCCTTGACCTTTAACCTCCAGTGACTCCTCCTACCAGTAGCTCCAAATAGCACCAGCTAAAAATAACCCAGTATGGCTTAACATAGACATAAATTCACACTTTTAATACAGACTAACATTACAATTATATTTTTCTAAATATACATTTTCTGGCATTTATCAAAAATAAATAAAATTGATCAGAAATCTTTAAAGGTTGTGTAACTTGCATTTCTAAAGAGAATGTATTGAGTTAGACTGAAACTAAAACTATTGCAAGAGATCACCCAGGAATGGAAGGAATGAGATGAAGATTTGACGTTTCTGTCATTGCATCATTTATTTACAAATACAAAACAACAGAGAAGAATATCATTGTGGAAAAATAGCCCAGACCTAAAAAGTAAGAGTCAAACAGGAAATGCACATGACAGCAAGTACATGACATGTGGCCAGACTACATTGTTGATGCATTTTTTTTTTCTTAAAAAAAAAAGGGAACAAAAACACCTCAGTGATCCAACAGTTAACTGGAGCTGTGATGAACATCCTCCGAAGCTGAAATCGGAGTCTGTCCCTCTCCGTTTCACATCCTGTTGTGGCCAGCTCAACCTAGTGCTGGCGTTTCTCTAGAACTTGAACTCTTTGTATTTCTTGGCACCGCCCCGTGTATCCTGTGGCTGGGCCTTCCTCTTCTTTTGCTGGTTAGAAACAACAGTAGAAAGCGGGAGCAGAGAGTTATTAATCAAAAACCACCACCGGGTTAAAAGCATGAGGGTTAGAATGTAGTCTAGGAACCTTCTGTTTGGCCGCGTGCTCGGCCACCATGTCGCTGAAGTCCTCCTTCTCCACCTGAGCCTGCTGCTCTCTGACGTGCTCCTCGTATTTCTGGGTCATGGCCATCGGGTCGAGCTCCAACTCCTCAGGCGCCAGGGCCACCTCCACACCCTGGGACTCCTGCCCTCCACCAGTCTTGCGTCCAACCTGGAAACCGCAGAACAAATAAATGTATAAAAAAAAAACAAACAAATGGAATAATAACAGTTGTATTTTCAGACCAACATTTCAAATTTGTTCAGAAATCCTTCTCACCCCCGACATTTCGTAGATGTGTGTCGATGCCATCATGGCTGCTCCTACAGGCCCTGTCCGTCTCTCTGGTAGAACCGTGAAAAGCTGTGGCGTCTCATTTCTACAAAAAAAGAATCAAACGAAGCGTTACAATTCCACACTTTGATGCATTCTATTGAACACTTTGATATGGTCTTAACTCTGGGTATTAGCAGACCACTTAGCAGACTTTAATAACAATATATTAGCCTTCTATCCTAACAACATGCATTCTTTTGTGTCGGTCCAACACATACGTCGGAAAATCACTTTTGAAGCTTGAAAACTAGCTTTGAACATCACCTGACATGGTGGAGGCAGCATCATGCTGCGGGCCTTGCATAATATTCCTTTAATTTGCATTTAGGTGCTTTTATTTTGTTAATCTATCAAATAAAAACTTGATAACATAAATCAAAGATGGCAGCTCCTTTTTTTTTGGAAACGGTTCAAGCTGTGTAAATACGTCAAATTTAAGACTATTAGGAAATAAATCGTTTCCTGAGGGTTGAATACAAAGCAGATGTTTTTAAATACATAAAAGGAAAAAAATAGATTTAATGAGAAAGAATAAGGTAACTTTTCATTTAAATGATATATAAATATAGACTATATTTAACAACCATCTCTTTAAAAGAATTAAGATGTGATGTCACTGTGGGATATAAGCATGCACTGTTTGATGCAGTGTGTAAATGAGGAAGTGACATGTCTGGGGGCGAGTGAATGTAGCACAGCGTGACGTGGAAGTTACCATTGCTATCGAGACAGAAAGAAAAATGGAGGTCATACCTTCATAACAATATTCACCAATATTAATGCACTTTCTGCTAATAATACTATGCGGGACTATTAAAGGATGATAAATGACACAAATCTCCCTTTTCTCGTCTTAGACCGCTCAACCTTCTGGTCTCATCAGAAGAGCTAAGGAGCGAGGTATTAGTGGCACTCACCCGTCCATGGCTTCCTCAATCTTTTTCTTTCTCAGCTCAATCAGCTCCGGAGTCTCCATGCCTGCTGGTACTGAGGTGATGCCTCCAGGAGTGATTAACCCACTGAAACAGACAGAAGTAGACAAACTGATTACTTCATGGCACCCTTCATCATCAGGACCCTATAAACACAATC